>NC_056567.1:29686638-29694232 GCF_013358625.1 Macadamia integrifolia | reverse complement strand
CCCCCCCCCCCCCCAATTCCACCTCCATTGACTCCTTATTATCCCCCCATTATCCCCCACTGAGATCTGAAAATAATTTCTGTTTTCAAGCCATTATTATTTTTCTATGATCCTTTAAGATACCCTGCTGAGCTTACAATCTGTTACTGCTGTTCACATATCTCTGTCCTGCTGAGTTTACATTTTTCTGTTGCTGTTCACATACTTAGTTTTCTGTGATTAAAAATTCTGTTGATCTCTTTAGTTGAATGACTTGGGGAAAAGCATGATACCTACTCTTTGATTTTTGAACTGATTTGTGCTTAAACTATAGTACGTTGCCATGTTCCCTTCCCCATGCTTCCCGCTTGAGGTTAATGTAACTTAATTGCTTTTCCGTCTAGATTATTATTGGCTGTTGTTGCATTGCTTTCTATTTCGAATATATATGCATGCTGGTCATTGTATTGTGCTGCCCCACCAATCCCAGTCCCAACCTAGGTCCTAGTGAGTCAATATTGTCCACTTGGACGGCACCTGTGGGAAGTCCTGTTGTCTAGGTTTTCTCCTACATCAGATGCAATACCGAAGAAATACATGCTGATTATGTTTAGTCCATTTATTTTATGTTTTAAGTTGTTTTGGATCAGACCTGCTTGAACTGGTGGTTTTTTTGGTTCAGTTTAAGTTATATGGTTATTTCATTGTCTTTTTAAGTGTTTTAAGTTGGATCCAAATCCTTTTAAAAGACTACTTACACTATTTAGAATTTAAATAGGAATGGTGAGTTGTATTAGGAATCAGTTAGGGCTTTCCTACCAGATTCAAAATTTGCTTTAGATATCAGATATCTTTTATAAATAAAGACCAAGGGCTTTATTTAGCTCACGATTTTGCTATTGAAGTTGTTCTTCTGCTGCTCCTTGCATGGAGGGTCTGCCCTAGTGTGAATCAAGGTGTGATTGGTGTGAAACCAGTCAACACCTTGTGACAGGAAGTCTGGGTGCCATTGCTTTGTTATATTCAGTCTTATACAAGCTCTTCACTGTAGTCGTCTGTGTGATTCTTAGTTTTTGCTCTTCCAATGAACCGGTGATGGGTCTTAGTGCCGTGGTTGTGCTTTACTGTTCAAAACACATCTTTGATTAAGTTGTGTATTTGGGAAAAAAATCTTATTTCCTGATGCTGTGGCAATAGAGATGCTGGGTAGGCATGATAGACTTTGGAAACCAAAGCCCAAGAGATTATAATAACAGGTTTAGGATTTATTAAGTCTAGTTGAAATTCTTATTTCTGGTTTTATATAGAGATCTGCACCCCCTTCCCCAATCGATAGCTTAAGTTGGAATGGATTATTTTATTTTAAAAATTGTGTTGTGAATAACTTTGTCTCAACTCTCCCTCTTTCGATCTCTTTTTTGTCTCTCCTCTTTCTCTGTCAATCTGCTTTCTCTTTCCCTTTTGTGGCAACTTAATTGCTTCCTTTTTCTTTCTTTTTACTCTCTCTCTCTCTCTTTCTCTCCCTGTTCCATACCCTTTTTTTCCTTCTCTTTTGGCTGTCTCAGTGACTGAGACAAGGAGATTTCAACAGCCCAGTCTCACTGTTGCAGGTCAGTATTCTTCCAATACTCTGATAATAAATTACTCTAACTTCTGATCTGTTTCTCTTAATCTGGTAATTTGCTGTTCCGTTTCCCTTTATTTTCTTCCTGTCTAGTTCAGATCTTCTCTGATCTCCTTTAGTATTACATCTCTGGTTCTTGAATCTGTTCTTCCATGTTCTTTAATTCCTATTGATTACCCACTACCCAATGCTTATAATCCTTGGGCTGTTTAGCAGTATGACATCCATATATTCGTTAACAGATAAGTGTTGGATATCAGACCACATTAGCGTCTGTTTGGAAATCCTTCAGAACATGGCAGGACAGTTTTGAGACTAGTAATTACTTTGAAGAACTTAGAGATAGATTACACATTGACACCACACTGTGCCATGGTATGATAAACAAAAAATTGGCTCGAGAGAGAGAGAGAGAGAGAGAGAGAGAGAGAGAAGCATATAGTTACAGTTTATAAATTTAGTATCAAGGGAAAAATCCTTGATACTGATTATTTGATTCCATGATTAGCCGCTTATTTCTGGCTGTTCAAGATTTATTTCCAGCTTGGAGAGTTGGAATTACTTGATTGAATTGTAATTCAGTACATGAAGCATCTTCTGTGGAATCCACCAATTAAAGGGTCCAGAGTCCAGACTCTAGATTGATGAGTTAGCTGACTGTGTCACAGAAAGTATGTAGTCCTAGCACATGATGGTGCTAAACTGTGGCATATGATTAGCTGCCCCAGTTCCTTATTCGTGCTCATTAGTATGATCTATTGAATGTTTTGTTTGGCTGGATTGAAGGCACATATCTCTGGTGTACTTTTGTATCCATTGATTAGTGGTCCTGAATTTGGTGGAAATGTTGGGAGAGGGTAATGGGTGATGTGCTGCTGAAGAGAAACATTGCCTTTATGAAATTCTGTCCAGGCCTTTGTCTTTGACAAGAACTAGTCTTTCTTGTGAAAACGTAGTCAAGTTACTACAATCCTACAATTTTTGCTCACCTGGGCTGATATCGGTCAAACATATTGGTTTCTTACCTGGAAATTGGTGTTGGAAAAGCAGCCCCTGCATTGTCTTGCCAGTATGGAGAGGCAGTGCTAAAAACCCAGAATCAGGTCCCAGATCGGATTGGAACGACTAGAACTTGGCTGAAAAACCCTGAACTTTAGTTTCTGTTCGGATCTGTTCGACCAGGATCGGCCAGTCTGATTTTTCAAACCTTGGATGGAGGTGATTGATTGGTTCTTTCATTAATTATTTTGAATTCTCTTCTTTTTGGGTAAAATCTCTGTTTACAGTTTCCATCTGCGATCATTGATTTAGACGGAAAGTTTTCCTTCACCGGCAGCAAAGCATTCGCTTATCATAGTTACCTGCCCTCCCTATAAGTTGGAGGTCTGAAATGTGTTTCCTTGTTTCCGGACTCCCTATTTTCAGACACTAATCAAAGTTCAACGATGGTCATTGGTGAAGGGATTCCTCTTTTACCATAGGTTACAGATACTTGATCCTTGGTTTGGAACCGAAGAGACATTGAATTATGAATATCTCAGTACCCTCAGCAGTTTTATAATCTTTGAGAACACTGCAAATGACATGGATGATTTTGAGGTGACATTTGATCCATACGTGGGTGGAGGTTTTTTTTTTTTTTTTTTTTGGGTTTTGTATGTAGTAGTCTCAAAAGTGATACACCAGAGTTGCTCTCTTAACATGATTTTCTTTAAACATTTTTTCTTACTTACCCTGAAAATGTGGGCCCCGAATGGATGATACCTTTTTCAAGACCCATCACAAACTAGCATCACGGAACCCTCTTCCTTATTTATTTTTAGGATTTGCTCCTTTCATCCTGTTTTTTGGCTCAAAATCTATGTGCCCTTTCACCATTCTAGTGTGACTATGATGATCTTTAATCTATACTTTTGCCAAATATATTATTTGGGGAATTGGGGGGAGGGTTTTTACAAAGGTGGTGTAAGAAGGAATCTGTATTTTACACTCTACACCAATGAGGGGTTGAAAAATACATGACCAGAATAGGAGAGAGAATATCAATGTGGGCTCCATTATTTATTATCAAGGTTGTTCTATTCAAATAGATACATCATCATAAAGGTTGAAAGTTTTGATTGAAATAATAGTTTCTAGTAACTAATTCTAGTTTTGTAAATCTTGAGAGGATTTCTAGATGAAATATTAGAAAACAAGTAAATTGGATAGAGTTGAAATTTTATAGATAGGTAAATTGTTAGGTCCCTTGTTCATGTCAAATTTTAGTCAAACCGAAGTTGATGAAGAGGGTTACCTTGAACAAAAATGATGAAGTGGCAAAATAAATCTTTGAAAATCATGTGAAAAACGTGACTTGTCTCAGAAAAAGAAATATGCTCCCCAAAATACAAGAGATTCCGCTAATAAGTGGGAGGGTATATGAATGAATCTAAATTAGCAATTTTATATGTGATCCATAGAAACATTTTCTAAACATCAATATGGTTGAAATCGTCACATCATTCTTTCATATAGTAAAATTTGGTACTAAATTAAGTAATTAACGGGTCTCTACTCTTGCCGAATTTGCACCCAAATTATTATTTTTTTTACCATATCATAAAAAGTTCTACATAAAATAATTTTGATAGAAGTTTTTCTAATTTGGCAAGAGTAGAGACCCTGCTGATCTAGCACTAAATTTAGTGGTCGTCGGATCATTCTATTTCGGTGTATTGGTCTATTATTCTAATTTTGAGGATAATTCTATTATTTTAAGGGATTTTATTTATATTGCAAACGAAGATAGAGCTGGTCTCCTGATGTTTTCTATGTAGTTCTCTTGATTTTTTCAGGTTTGGGATGGTTTTCAGCTACGAGGGTGAACATTTTTGTTCTTTGGTTAGGGGTAAGGCCGGTTAAGTATCCCTTTTGTATCTTCATCTTTTGAGTTTTCCTAATAAAATCTTAGGGACTGTCCCGGTCAAAGAATATTCGGGTTAGAAAAAAAAAAAAAAGAAGCTTGTATTGATCTTTGTGCTGTATCACCGAAACCTGATATTGATATGATTGATACCAATATAGATTAGAAGTATCGATAAAAAAAATATATATGTCAATTTTTAATTTACACCTACTACTGGCTTGAAACGAAGTGATACCAACTGACCTATATTAGTATTGAAAGGTGATCGATAGTGTTGTCCTTGTCAATTGGGTAGGTATTTCAGGCTTCCAGCTCTAACCATGCGATTATTCTTTTGGAGGTTTGAGGTTCCTCACCTACCACCACCCCAGTGTATACGAGTTGAGAATTTCTTACACCACACCAATGGTGAGATTAAGAATAGTATCATTATATGCGACTCACATGACATGAAAACAAGAAAAACTTAAACCTCAAAAGAATAAGAGCCTACCGTACATTTGCATGTGAAAATTTTTTCCCATATAATTATTTAAGAAAAAAATTGAGAGAAAGTGGGAGGGAGATCCAGGATGGCTATTACACCAACCACGAGTGTGTTGTCCACGGTTTGACGTATCGGTATTTTTAAATTGATTCGTATCGATATAGGTAGCAGTCAATATCGAGGTTGGCTACCGGCCAATTCGGATTGGTTTCAGATCGATAGTATCGGTGGAGACCGATACGGTATCTGATTCTGAGTACCGAATCCTTGTTCCTGTCTCGATTTGGCAAAGAAAAACCTCTCCCACCATCCCCAATATATTATTATTTTACAAAAAGGTAGTATTTTCCTTTCTGTTTTTCTTCGCTCATCACCAACTCTATGCGGTGACACTGCTCCTTCGGACTCTTAATCTCTCCTCGCATCTCTCTCTGTCTCTCTCTGTGGTTTGGCTTCGGGGACGAGGAGGAAAACTCAGTAAGTTCTCTCCTTTTTGATTAGTTTTCGTTCTTGCGGCATTTCATTATCTATTTTAAAATCCATTTTAGAGATCTCCTGATTTATTTATTTCGTTTGTTCTTTCTCTCTCTATCTCCATCTCTGCCTTTAATTCACATCTATACGATGATTGAACTGCTTTACGAGATTTGTTGTTATTTTTTATCTGTACTTATTGTTTGATTTATCTGTAGTTTGTTGATGATTTCTGCAATCTATAGAACTCTCCCTCTGTCACCCAGACCAACACTTCTGAATACCATTTAGAGATCACATCATAGCCCATCTTCCATGTCCACCTTGTGGTCGCTGTCTATTTCTTGGGAGATTTATCTATCATTGTATCTGGGTTTCTGTAGAGTTTCTTCTGTATGTACAGAAACACATTTTAATGCCACCTCCCTTTTCTCTTATCTGTTTAATCCTATAATGTCTCAGGTCTTATCTGCAATATGAGAGGACGACTATGGCAGCTTGGGCAATCCATGACACGGCGCCTTTCTCAGGCCGATAAAAAGGCTGTAGCACGCCGATGTTTTGCTTCAGAAGCTGAGCTCAAACAAACTGTTCTGTATGACTTCCATGTTGCCAATGGTGGGAAGATGGTGCCCTTTGCTGGGTGGAGCATGCCAATCCAATACAAGGATTCAATTATGGACTCCACTTTGAATTGCAGGGAGAATGGTAGCCTCTTTGATGTGTCCCACATGTGTGGGCTGAGTCTTAAGGGAAAGGACTCTGTTCCATTCCTTGAGAAGCTTGTCATTGCTGATGTTGCTGCGCTTGCCCCTGGGACTGGAACCCTTACTGTCTTTACAAATGAGATGGGAGGGGCAATTGATGATTCGGTGATCACTAAGGTGAAGGATGATCACATATACCTGGTTGTGAATGCGGGTTGTAGGGATAAGGATCTTGCACACATTGAGGAGCACATGAAGGCATTCAAAGCCAAGGGCGGGGATGTCTCATGGCATATACATGATGAGAGATCTCTTCTGGCTCTCCAGGTCAATTATCATTTTCTTCGTGCTTCTGTTTTACAAACATGGATTTTTCTTCCTGGCTTATATATTGCCACTTAATACTTTTGAAGTTTCAGCTAGTATTCTGAGTCAGTTTCTTTAACTAGAGCCTGTTTCAGTTTAATTCACTGGAGTTTGTGACCATTTCCTTAATTTGAATGGTTTTGCATTGTTTCAATATGAGCCATTGTCGGATATCTCTGAGTTTCAGTGCATTTGGGTTGAGATTCCATGATTTATTTTCCCCCATTTTAGTTTTGTTGATCTTATGAATCTTTTATTTTTTTATTTTTATTATTTTTTTATGGAGACATGTAGCTCCAAATATAGATTTGATGATCTCTTCGCTGGTCTTGCATGTATTCTTCAACCATAATGGACTGCCCACACCTTTGAAGATGATTCTGATGAAAAACTGCTGCAACATCTTAACTTTACACTGGATGCTTCTTGTTTTTATGTTTTTTGGCTTGCTGCTTCTTTCTGCATTATTTTTTCTGTTCCCTTCCTCTTCCCCAGTGACTGAAACTTATAAACAGAGAGACAAAGATAAGTTAATAATATTAGATAATAGAGTTGTCTGTGCACAGTTGAGATCAACCTATATCTTGGCTTACAAGTTTTTGATCAGTGCAAAGAAACAACCAACAAATTCTTCAAGTGGCTAACAATTTTACATTGGTTAATCTTAGCACTTCACTCTGGTCGGATTATAGCCTTCTGAAGAATTTTTAATTAAATGTTTCATGTATGGATTTTGTGCAGGGTCCTCTTGCCGCACCAATTCTTCAGCATTTGACAAAAGATGATTTGAGCAAGATGTACTTTGGGGAATTTCGAATGTTGGATATTAATGGGGTCCACTGCTATCTCACTAGAACTGGGTATGTTGCTTTTCTGGTTCCTAATTGTTAATTTGTGAATTATAGTTAATGATGCATGGAGAGAAGCCCGAAGTGCCCATTTGAGATTTTAGGCTGAGTTCCTCACTCCCCACCAGTGCTCTTAAATCAGTTGCTGATGCCTATGTCCATCCTCTTTCTCTCTCTCTCTCTCTCTCTTACCCCCCCCCC
>NC_056567.1:29655504-29686538 GCF_013358625.1 Macadamia integrifolia | reverse complement strand
TTTTTGCGCTTAGGGAATTTTTTTTTGGTTCAGAAAAGAAACAAAATTAGATTAATAAAGGAAATTTATTAATCTTTTCTTAGTTCAGAATCATGTCAAGTATAAAGAGAAATTCTTAAATCAAGAAAAAAATATATATAAAATTCTTTCCTTTAATTTTCTTGTCTTGTAACCAAACACAGCAAGGGAGAGAAACTAAAACGGAAACAGCAGAAAATACAGAGTAATGATTGAAGAATTATTGTCACGACAAAGAGATTCCATTTAGTGAAATATTTACTTTTATTTTTATTATTTGTTTATTTAATTACAGAATAAAGACACTTTGGTGAAATTCGTTTTAACTAGTCGTAAAAAAGGCAGCGTCACCCTCATCACCCCCAAGAAGCACGACGACAAGTGACACGGCCGCCGTTGAGGACTCCCGGCTGAACAGTACTAGTGCTGCTACCGTTATTGGCTTTCCAATTCTTCAGTGAGTTGAATCCCCCAGTCCGAGTTTGACCAATAACCAGAGGGAATAATTATCATCAGAATTTCAGACCATTGAAGGCGTTCGTACATATATGTGTTGGATCTTTCGACCTGAAAGTAACCACGGACCATCATCTTGTGTCCCTTCTTGCTTCCCATGATTCTCCACGTCACCGCCACTTCCACATAAAAATGCACATACGGAAGGTTGGACCTCAGTTCATGCTTCAGGTCTTCTGATTCCGAGGAAATCGTCACGTTCGGACGGTACTGACGACCAAAACGGAAATGGTCCTTCAAAGGGTACCCTTGATGGAACCCAGATGCCGAATCATTATACCGAGGGTTGATGAGATTGGTGTCAGAGTCATTGAAGGAGTTATAATAAGTTAGAGAGACATCGAAGTGATCGTAGTAAATTTCCTTTACCATGTTGGTGTTCTTTGGAATTAATTCGATATGTACGACGGTGGAGTTGCCTGCGCCTGTAATATCGACAAAGCAGAAATCAGAAAGGTAGATGACTGGTGCGGAAGGAATCATGCTGAGCCACAACAAGAGAGCGGTGAGGCTCACGGTGAAGGTGAAGCCCAAGCAACACCGGCAGCAGCTGCTCCTCAACTTTTTAGACTTCTCCGAAGACGATTCCATCATCTTCATCAGCAAATCATCATCGACTCCACGATAATCAAGAGAAGACGACATTTGATGATGCTTAATTTGCCGCCTGCCTGGGAGGACCTTTGAGAGGAAAATGTGGAGATCGATGTCTTGGATTACATACGGTAGGGCATAAGCCCTAAACCTGCCTGCCTTTTATGCAGGCCAGGCCACTACCTAGACGACCTATTAGATGCTAGATTGACACGCAATCACATATTCTGGTGTGATAAAAATTTCTTTTTATTTGTAGAAATTTAAGACACCAAATTGACTTTATTAGGGGAATTTACTATCACTCCCCAACACTTAGTCTATATTTACTAAAACTCACATGTTTTAAACTTTTTTTCTAATACTTTCTAGTTTTTAGAGTCTCTTTCTCCTGCGCTTTTTAAATACCCAGATTGGACCTCCTTTTCACTTGTAATTTATTAAACTCTTTTAATATTAATTGGGTATAAAAACCAATATTTTACATGGGTCTCATTCCTCCAATAGAGGGTAGTGAGTTCCCATAAATTTAAATTTCTTTCCATTGGGAAGGATTAAGTGGTTTATATCAGTATTGGTTGAGAATGGTACAGATCCAATACTTTTATCAAATTTTTTTTATAATTTTTTTAATTTCTAAACCAATGTGTCACAATCCTAACGAGAATGTAATATTAAATTCGATATCAATCCGAATTAGTATCGGTTGAGATCCATACCAACCCAATACCGATAAAAAGAAAAAAAAGATACTAAGGTCATGATGATGGATGAGACAAAAGAAAAAAAATAATAAATAAACAATAACCTTGATGATGGATGAAACGAAAAAAAATTAATAAATAAATAATATCTTTAGGTGACTCAATACTAATGCATTTAAAAAAAATATATAAAAAAATAGAAAATAGAAAAATAATGGTATGAGAGCCAAGGAGATGTTTGAGTTTCAGCCACCAAAACAACATGTAACCAAGTAATAGTAGAAGCACAAAGCCACTTCGCTGTTTTCTTAGATTAGTAAAAGCATGTTTAAAAAAAAAGAAAATTGAATAGATTACAAGTGTAAAGGAAGGGTAATCTAGATATTTAAAAAGAGGAGGGGAGAAATAGATGTAAAAGCCCAAAAACAGGGAGTATCAGAAGAGGAAAAAAAAATAAAAATAAAGGAATTTTAGTAAATAAAGGTCAAGCGTAAGTGAATGATTGTAAATTTTCCACTTTATTATTTTATTTTTGGGACCGCTAACCTTTCAGCTTTATTATATATCTACTCTCCACCGCGCAAAGAAGAAGATACAGAATCGCTTCAATACTCTTGAGAGAGAGAGAGAGAACTTAAAGCCCGACAAAGTAGACTCTTGGGAGTGTATCCGTGGTTTGGCTTCATCAAAGTAAAAAAAAAAGTATCCGTGGTTTGGTAACAGCTCTCCCAGTATGTATTCACGTTCGCCATTGAAAGACTTTAGCCTTTTAATCTCTCTTCTGACGAGCTTATTCTTCCAAGTCATCCTCACCCTCTTTGGAAGCTTTCGGAAACGCTGTTCAAGCAAATGGCTCACCTTCCTCCTCTGGTCTGCTTATCAGTTGGCTGATGTTGCAGCCACCGCTTGCCTTGGGATATTAACCAGCTTCCCCGGTGATGAACTGAACGAGATCGCCCCAATTTGGTCTTCTTTCCTTCTATTACATCTTGGAGGCCCTGATAGTATCACGGCCATCTCTTTAGTAGACAATGAACTCTACTTTAGACACTCCATTCAGCTCCTCTACCGAGTTGGAGTTGCTGTCTACATCCATGTCAAACTATTCCTTGTCAGTCGTGGACATTTTGGAGGGTCGATCTCCTGGTTTGCAGTTCTCATATGGATGTTGTTGGCTGGAATCTCCAAGTATGCCGAGAGGACATGGGCTCTTCACTCAGCAAACATGGGTATTCTTAGAGATTCTATGCTTCCTCCTCCTAATTCAGGGCCAATTCCAATAGTCCCTGATGATGACGATGATCATCATAAGGATGATGGTGATCCCCAGTTCATTCCCATGGATGAATATGCTTTGGGGATGGTGGCGGCACCAGAAGTAGCCCCTTCTCCGACACCGAATGATGGGTCATTATTGAAAGACCAATTAGATTTTGATAAGGCAATATTACTGCTAGCCTACAAATATTTCTGCAGTTTCAAGTGCCTCTTTGTGGATCTCGTGGTCCCCTGCTCTAATAATATTATCGACACCCAGAGATTCTTCTTACAATGCCCTTGTGGAGTTGCCTTCCAACTTATTGATGTGGAGCTTAGGTTCATGTACGATATGCTCTTCACCAAAGCCCTTGTGGTTCGTACTTCTTTAGCCTGCAATTTAAGATTCCTTCGATATTGTGCCATTCTCTATGCCTTAATAGTGTTCATTCGCAGTGGCGAGTTTGATTTGTCATATGTAGACCTTTTCCACTTAGTTGCCTTACTTTTCTTTAGTTGGGCACTTATTCAAGAAACATACGAAATCATTCAAATGCTTCTATCGGAATGGACTGTCGTTTGGCTGCATAAGCACAACTTCAAAAGGCTATCGACGATAATTTTGAAACTCATCCTCTCCTGTCGATTACATGGTTCTAAACTCATCAGCAGATGTGGAGTGGGAAGAGTAGCTTCTGAGACAACAAGAAGAAACTCATGGGGTTATAACAACATCATGGCCCAATATAATCTATTGAGCTTTTGCTTCAAAGACGAGCCAACAATATTTGGAAGAATTCTACATCTTTCTTCTTGGGGGAAATCAATTCATGAGTTGGGAGCAAACAGTCGGAACACAACTCACATACATGTCTCCAACGATATTAAAGATTTCACCTACCAACAATTTAAAGAAAGGGTTCAAACATCTGATGAAGAAATCAAAAGTGCAGAATTTTGCAATCCCAGAGGCAAATGGGTGATGAAAAGGAATAATTGCTTAGAAGAACTCGGTTGGAGTATTGATGTTGAATTTGATCAGAGCATTCTTATCTGGCATGTCGCCACAGATCTCTGTTACTATTTTGATGATCTTGATTCAATTGAATGCGAAGCTGCAACACTTCAAGTTAAAGTGAGTAAGGCCTTATCAGATTATCTATTATATCTTATTCTCATTCTCCCTTTTATGTTGAACAATAAAATTGGAAAGATTAGGTTTCAAGATACATGTGCTGCAGTTAAAAAATTGTTTGATCATGTGCCCATGGATAAAAGAGAAAAGAAAAACAAGCTTTTTTCTTTCATTCTTCGGAGGAAGAAGTCATCACTTGGTGAAAAACAAACACAAGATTTCATTAAGAGGTTGCTTAGGTCGGATGCCCAAGTTTTGACAAGAGACCCTGAAGCAGATAGAAGCAAATCTGTGTTGTTAGAAGCACAAAAGCTTGCAAAATTGCTAACATCATTTGCAGTTGAAGAAAGATGGAAGATCATAAGTGGTGTGTGGGTGGAGATGTTGTCATATGCTGCAAGCAATTGTAGTGGGAAGCACCATGCCCAACGACTTTCTGATGGTGGTGAGTTTCTCACTAAAATTTGGCTTTTGATGGCTCATCTTGGTATGATAGCTTAGTCGTAGGTGTATCTTTGTGGATTAATTAGATTATTTTTACATCTTTGCCGTGGTGAATGAACTTTCTAATGTTACTTGTACACTCCATCTAATTGGCTATCCTTGTATCTTCTATATATGTTCCATTTTTATAGTTCTTCATGATCTCTTTTGTTGAAAACCTCATGTATACAAAGGCTTGCTTAGTGATAAATTTCACATTGAATTTTATTCTCACAATTGCAGGAAAATGTTGCTAGGTGCTATTTGAAATATGAAGCTTTGTATAAATGGGGTTTAAGACTTCATGGATTTATGTGTAAATATATGCATGTAATTCTTGCTTTGTGATAAATGGGGTTTAATTGTGTGTTACTGTGGCTTAAGGAAAACTTTGTCTTTAAAACTTGATCAGTGATTCAAATTGAGACTAGGTTTTACCAAAAAATTGGGACTAATTAGGGTTGTCAATGGGCCGGATATTATCTGAACCGAATCCGTATCCAATTTAATTATTTAAGATGGGAGAATGTTTTTAGTCTTGGAATGTACCCTACATCCCAGGATACTGTGTCTTTGTTTCTCTCTCCATGTGTAATGACATTCCTATCCCCCTTTAATTATATCAAAGAGGGAGCTGTGGGTGGCTGTTTCCTGCTGGTATGGCTTTAAGTTCCAGATAGAAACTTGAATAATATCTATTATTGTGTGACAATCAAGCTTAATATGCAAAAATTATAAAGTTTTATATGTGAAAAGTACATAATTTATATAAAATATGAATAAATGTGACATTCTAAGTAACTTGAGCTTGACTTAATCTAAGAATTGATTTGATTTTTCTGACCTTTTTTATATTTACAAAGATGATATCAGATATTTGAATGTTTAAAGGGATATAGATATGGTCAAAACGATACACTTACATCCACCCTGTTTCTTTACCAAAAAAAATAAAAAATATCCACCCTATTTGTTTAGCCCATTAAAAGCCCTAGTAATAGTTGAGTCCAACTAATTAGATTACCAAAAGACTAGTCTCATGCTTAATCTGCTGGAGATGTGTGCGATATACATGTATTGTAGAAGAGGAGAAAACATCTGAAGATGATGTTTGCAATATTTCTTGTGCATCAAAATTTTATTGCAAGCAAAATGAGTGGATTAGTATGATCCTAATCCTATAGGACCTGATACGAATCATGATCAAATTGGTATTGGCCTTGACCGATCTCCACCTCAATTCTATCTTCTCAAACATTGTTTCCTTGACCTCCTTATTTATGGTCTCACATATCCTTTTTTTTTAATCCGAATATTATATGAGTCCTGGGGAAGTCCCTAGAATTTTATTAAATAAGATAAACAAACTAATAAAGAAATAAAAGGGGACATAACCCGTCTTACCCCAACCCATGAGATACAAATCATTCTGACACTCGCAAAACCAAAAGAAAAAACTCCAAAAGAGGAAAGATTACATTCTAAAGATTGGTAATCTTGCTTTATCCTCCCTAGTGATGTAACTAATATTAGATGGGAGACAACCTACACAGCCGCTTGGGAGTTGCATAACCATCTCCACTCCATCCCTTATGTAAGAGTTGATTGTATAAATCTATTGGTGCATGTAAGGATTAAAGTATTGATATCGATCATCATATTCGGTTGACTAAAATTAAGATATGTATCAAAGGGGTTTTGTATTGTATCGTATCGAAGTTACTTTATACCATGGGTGCATGTATGATTCTAGACATAATTCTATAGAATGAGCTTCTGTGGAATCTTAATTCTGAAAGATTAACTGTTTAATTATCTTGAGTCTGTCATCCTGAATTTGTGAGTTGGATTGATCTCTCTCTCTCATCAATCACCTAATCACCTAGTGATGCCTGCTGCAATGCTGCCAAGAATCAGTGGCTTTCAAATTGCATCAAGGAGGATAAAAGTTTTGAACCCTTTTTCATATCAATTATAGTAATTAAGAGTCTTATTTTTGCACTTGTGAAATCTTGTCTATTTAAGAGAAAATATATGAAGGATTTTGAAACCCAGGCTGATTCGAATCAAAAAGAAAATAAAATCCAATCTTAAAGCTTCACCACACAAATAATGATTTTGTTTCAATAAAAAATGCATAACAGAACCGGAAAATACAATAGTATATCAGGTGGTTCATTCTCAATTTACCTAATCTTCTTAATTCAGGAATGACTCTCCCTTTAACACAAAATGTGGAATCATGTCTCTGCACAAAATCACCATTAATTACAATTCAGAAACATACAACCAAACACCTCCCATGCTTCCCAATTAAACCCACCTGAGCTTTGAGCCCCAACCTGAGAAAACCCAAGCATGGCTACATTCTTAAATATTTTCGCTTGCGTTGAGCTTGGGCTGGGTAACCTCATCAAACCCAAGTTTGGGCTGGTTTGTGTTGGCTTGGATTGTGTTGGGCTGGGCACACGCCCGGCCGATGTTCATCCTTAATTACTTTTTAATCTACTTCAAGATCGACAAATGTAGAGGTGCAAATTCTAAGCCCGATTCGATATACATTTGTAAATGGGTCAGGCTCTAGTAGACGTGATTTAATCCACGTGATTCGTTGTTCTTTTGGGTTTACAGATTCTACTGATTTGTGAAGCCTCTGTTTGTGGAGACTTTAGTTTTATTTGCCTAATTAAATAAAATTTGTTCAGCCCACTTAAAAGGCAAATTTTAAGGAAGGTACATTTAGAGTTAAATAGGTTTAAAGTCTGAATTAAGCTCAAACTAATAAATTCGATTATAAACCGAGATCGACTGATCGAATGTAAATCGTATCATACCTAGCTAAGTTAAGCCTATTTAGTTAAATGGATGCTCCCAATGCAGGACTTGAAATTGGTCAAGCCCATATAGGCCTTACCGAACCTAATCGATTGACACCCCTAGAGGCATTGAGCGCCAATGGCCATGAGGCCCATGACAGTGGCGGGGCCTTCGACCATTAGAGCCGTGAGGATGGCATCCACAGTCACTCGTTACACCATGGCTGAAACAAGGAAATGGGAAAGACGCCGTGCCGATGGCCATAACGATGGCTACAAGCCTACAATGGTCACCCATATGACTCCTTCCTCATCTCCAATAAAATGGCATACTTACCTCTATTATAAAATAGGGGCATTGTGAATTAGGTTACAAATTCAATTGTAACTTATAAAAGCCTTGAAGCTACGTTTGATTGGCAAGAAATGAAAAAAAAAATTAAAAAAAAAATTTTAAATTAGATTTGAAGAGAGACAAAAATCAATCATTTCATGCACCTTAGACCTATGTAGTGAAGTCCTTAAAGTTGTTTTTAGGATAATACTGATTTTCTTTTCTTTAAATTTTCCACATCAAATATACATGACTCCAATAATGAGTTTGCTTTCACAAAAGAATGAGTTAAAGCTAAAACTTACTCATTCAAAAGGCATATGAGTTTGTTTCTACAAATGAATGAGTCAAAAGCTAAAATCTAGCCACTTACCCATGCAAGACATATTGCAATTGTATCTTCAGGAGATGCTAATGTTAGGCTGGACTATACTGAGTAAATTTGCATATGGGATATGGTGGGGGACAGTGGGATACATTTGAGGTGATATGGTATAATTATTGGGATACATTATTTTATATAAAAGACAAAAAATTTGGAAGAATACCAAGAGTATGAAAAAAATTGCAAATAATATTGTAACGTATTTATTATAATAAATTGTAATTTTTAAAAAAAGATAGAATTCGATGCAAATTTTGAAATAATTGATAGATCCCCAAATATTGTGACAAAATATATAAATTTACTAACTACATGCAAAATACCAGACCTTAACCTGACCCACTTAGACTTTTTTTAAAGTATGATTTGGTTATACCTTTTCCAATCCATCCTAAGCTACTGATCCACTGTTTTTGTGCTTCATGGTAGATATGAAAGTGGATAATCCAAAATCCGATTTGATCATATTCCGTATATAGTTATTCAAAAAATAAAATTCTTAAAATTTTTGAATGAATTTTGATATTGATGTATCTCCTCCAAAAATCAACAACAACAATACAATTCAGCCTTATCCCTAATAAATGGGATCAACTACACGGATCCTAGTGTGGAAAAAGAAAAAGAAAGAAGAGGAAAAAGAGAGAAAATTTAATTAATTCAAGTAATTATTTAATAATGTTTTCTTATGAGTTATCTTACAATATATCTTATATTTAATTTATATTTCAATACATAGCCGTAATTATGATTTTTTTTTAATAATAGTTGATAATAGTTGTATCTCAAAAGAATTAATAAGGTTCTGTTGTATTAAAATATGAATATTAGATTTCTTGGTGGATTTGAATTTAGATAATATATATTTCAAGTGAAAATATTATTAGGAATTAGGATATTTGTTGGATTTAATGCTCTTTAGTTTTAAAGTTTCAAACTATTTCTCCTATTGAGCAGGGTTGGGGTGGGCTGTGACCGGGGTGTGAATGTAGTGGAGGAGACCTTCGATTGGCTTCAGGCAAGTAGTGGGGACTACAAAGGCGTAGTAGGAGTTGCAGTTATGGATGTAAATGGATAGTCAAAATATGAATTCAAATTCGCATCCCTATTCATTTAGGGATATTTGTATCCAAATAAGGGTATTCGGATTAAAATCCGAATTATCAAAATAAATAATTATTCGATCCGATTAAATAATCAATTAATGATTTTGAGGGTTCTTGAAGTTTAAACAGGTTCTAGAGAATGAGGAAAAGACTTAAAACAACATAAAAAGATGGATTAAGAGCAAATTATATTCATTGGGGGGAGGAAGGTCCGGATTACACAAGTCAGAGGATAAATGGATAGTTGAAAATTCAAATTCGATCCGCATCCCTATTCGTGTAGGGGTATCTGTATCATGTCAAAAATATCCAAATCCGACTACATTTAATCCGAATTTGATCTGTATCCAATCCGTTTAAATCCCTAGTTGCAGTGTGAGCTTTGATGGAGCTCTGTAGTAAAGCTGGTGTGTGTGTGTTCCCTTTTGGCTAAGGTAACATTGAGGACAGGACAAGTTGAGGGAGGTTCAAGACGACAAAGGAGATGTCTTGAGAGTATCAAGAGGTTTTATCAGGTTTTATCGAGTCCATATCCTCTGTAGCCGCTGCATTAGTGCAGTGAGCATCCGGACACATATCTCAAGGGACTCCCGACCACCAAATGCTCACTGCACCAGTGCAGAGAGGCTGTAGAGAATGTAGAGACGGTTTTATCATTAACTTTTGTTCTTCTATGGATGTTTCTCATAGGATTAAAATCGTCATTGGCGATGGAATCTGGCGGAGGCTGGTTGAGGTAACTTCGGATTGCAACACGTGGTGAATCACACGTGGACAGTCGGATGGTAGACTTAGCAGGGAAACGGTTTTGAAGGCAGATTGACCTAATCGATTACCTCCTCTTCTTCTCCCTCCTTCCTCTCCTCCCTTCGAATCGCCAAGACAGAACTAGGGTTAGGTTTCTCCTTTTTCTTCCTCTCTCTTATTCGAATTATTGACCAGGGAATCAAGCTTCAGTGCATCGGTCGATCGTGCGTCCCTTCCTTGTTCCTTTTTCTGTGGTTATTGCTTAGCAGATGAGCACTCAGATCTGAATCGCAATGAACAACTGTAACGTACTACCACAACCAGAGTATATCAGTACACAGACCATGAGTAAACTGAGATTTTGCCAATTATTCTTTAATTTTTGATACTGAGCATTTGGATTTCTTCGTCACTCTATATACAAAGGAACTTCCTCAATTTTCTCTTTCTTCTCTACATACGAAGGGTTATCTTATTTTGGATTTGTTGATCTAATCCGCCCATTTCACTTACCTTGAAACAAATCGTTTTATTCATCTTCTTCTCCGGCCAAAGTATTAGATGGGAAAAAGCCATTAAAGTCCAGCTTCGTTTCAAGCACCTGCAACTTCGATCAATGAATCTCTTCGCACCAACCACAAATTGACATTAGAAAAATGGTAAAGAGAGAAGAGAAATGGATTTTCGCCGCCATAAAAAAGAAGTCTAAGCTTTCAACGCTGAATCAAAACTTGATCAAATACGACACTGATGAACCGAAACTTTCCCTGTTTCATGTTTCCTTGCCCCGTCTATCATCTGACAGTTCACGTATCGCTGAGCACGTGTCGCAATCCAAGATTGCCTCCGCCAAATTCCATTGCCGCAGACGATTTCAATCCTTTTCTCATATGCCCCTTAAAGAATAAAGAATCATTTTGATCATTCCATTTCAAAAGAATAAAAAGAGGCAAGTTACTTAAGTTGGACATGTCAAAAGCATACGATGGACTAGAATGGGGTATAATTTGGGTCCTATTTGAGTTCCCTAGGGTTTGGGAAGCATTGGAATGATTTAATCTTGTACCTCCTCTCAATAGTCACTTATTCTATAAAATTGGAAGGGTCCTCCTTTGATTACTTCGAACCATCAAGAGGAATCAGGCAAGGATGCTCACTCAGCCCATATTTATTCATTGCAACCATAGAAATTCTTTCCCGATTACTATCCACATACAGAGACCTAAACCTCTTTCAAGGAATCAAGGTCTCCAAATATGCCCCCGAGGTATCGCATCTACTATTTGCAAATGATACCTTTATCTTCTGTTGAGCCGCATCCGAGGATCTATTGTCCATCAAAGTTGTCTTAGAACTATTTAAGATAGCTGCTTATCAACTTTTTAGAGTTCTCCAAAGACGATTCCATTATCTTCATCCAATCATCATCGACGCTATTATAATCAAGAGAAGACATTTGATGATGCTTAATTTGCCGCCTGCCTGATAGGAGAGGAAAATGTGAAGATCGATGCCTTAGATCACCAACCGTTGGGGATAAGGTCTCAACCTACCTTTTTGCAGGCCAGGCCAGTCCCTTGACGACCTATTAGATGCTATAGAAGCCAAGAGCATGTATTGGTGTTGAAGTCCTTGATTAAATTTCATTGATTTAGAAAATTGATTTTTATTCCATTTCTTTGGTTGCGAGCACTAGGCCAAATTAGTGTGGGATTTTTTTTTTTTAAAGAAAGAAAGATATAATATGTTAAAGGAAAATTTACAGTGTCATGTCACTATTAAAAAGACACTCCCTGTGTAATTCTAAATTATGTTCATATTCTTTACCGTTAGTCTCTGTCACGTAAATTTTTTTTTTTTTTTCTTTGGAAATCCATAAATGATTTTTTGGAAATCCACAAACGAAAAAAGAAAGGCATGGTCTTCTCATATGCATATATCTGTGAAGAAGGTTAACCACAAAAGTGGCAGCAATTACAATAAGAGTGATTCCTCTTAATCAGGTTTGACTCGTTGAATCATCAAGTTTTGAAGACGAAGATGAGTCGAGCCAAGTCAAGTCGAAAAACCTAGTTATCCAACTGTTTAAGATGCCATTTTTTTTTTGGTAGAAATTTGAGACACCAATTCGATTTTATTATTTTATTTGTTGGACTGCTAACCTTTCTGCTTTACTATATGTCTACTCTCAGCCGCACAAAGACCAATGGGGTTGGTAACCTAGTGGTGAAAATGTCCTCAACCCATTACTACTTGAGTCGGCTGATTGTGGGTTAGTGTTTCGGTGTGCCCACTATCATCCATTGGCCCTGCGGTATGGTATTCTTCCAATTCATCCTCACCCTCTTTGGAAGCTTTCGGAAACATTGTTCAAGCAAATGGCTCACCTTCCTCCTCTGGTCTGCTTTTCAGTTGGCTGATGTTGCAGCCACCGCTTGCCTTGGAATATTAACCAGCTTTCCTGGTGATGAACTGAACAAGATCGCCCCAATTTGGTCTTCTTTCCTTCTATTGCATCTTGGAGGCCCTGATACCATCGGGGCCATCTCTTTAGTAGACAATGAACTCTACTTTAGACACTCCATTCAGCTCCTCTACCGAGTTGGAGTTGCTGTCTACATCGATGTCAAAATATTCCTCGTCAGAGCTGTAAATTTTGGAGGCTCCATCTCCTCGTTTGCCGAGAGGACATGGGCTTTTCACCCAGCAAACATGGGTAATCTTAGAGATTCCATGCTTCCTCCTCCTAATTCAGGGCAAATTCCATTAGTCCCTGATGATGACGATGATCATCCCCACTTCATTCACATGGATGAATATGCTTTCGGGATTGTGGTGGCAACAGAAGTGGCTCCTGCACCGACACCGAATGATAGGTCATTATTGAAAGAGCAATTAGATTTTGATAAGGCAATATTACTACGAGCCTACCAATATTTCTGCAGTTTCAAGTGCCTCTTTGTGGATCTCGTGGTCCCCTACTCTAATAATATTATCAACACCCATAGATTCTTCTTACAATACCCTTGTGAAGTTGCCTTCCAACTCATTGATGTGGAGCTTAGGTTGATGTACGATATGCTCTTCACCAAAGCCGTTGTTGTTCGTACTTCTCTAGCCTGCAATTTACGATTCCTTCGATATTGTGCCATTCTCTATGCCTTAACAGTGTTCATTCGGAGTGGCGAGGTATCCTATTCCATAGAAGCAGTTATTTTCTTTACTTGGGCACTTGTTCAAGAAAAGTACGAAATCATTCAAATGCTTCTATCGGAATGGACTGTCGTCTGGCTGCATAAGCACAACTTCAAAAGGCTTTCGACGATAATTTTGAAACTCATCCACTGCATCAGCACACAGATCAATTGAAGACTACACGGAGACATCTTTGGCTCATTAAGCGCGGACAACATAGCCTTTTCACACCCACATGTGGGCATAATAAACAACCGTAAATGAATATCTTTCTTTTTTTCCTTAAAAATCAATGATAACGAGAAGTAAGCCAATATAGTTCCATTACAGTGGACTGCAGCTGTAAATTGTCATGTCAATTGCCAACTAAACTGCCTTTTCTTCATTTAGTTAAATACATACAATAGTATTGAGGATGGTTTTATTTATTTATTTATTTTTTGGTTAGAACATAAAAGTCTTTAAACAAACAGCTGGAGTTCTAATCTTCTTGGATAATAGATGATGACGTTAAGGATAAATACCTTTCAAGCACGACATTATTATCATACGAGCCTACAAAGTGCTTCGCTAGTTTCTCAATTATAGCCATATAGTCACTCTGTTCACATTAAAACAGGGAAAAATTGCAGGGAAGAATACCATTATCACGAAAATCGCTTTTCAATGATTTGGAGAAGTAGCTTCTGAGACAACAAGAAACTCATGGTGTTATAACAACATCATGGCCCAATATAATCTATTGAGCTTTTGCTTCAAAGACAAGCCTACAATATTTGGAAGAATACAACATCTTTCTTATTGGGGGAAATCAATTCATGAGTTGGGAGAAAAAGTTGAAACACAACTCACATACATGTCTCCAACGACGTTAAAGAATTCATCTACCACCAATTTAAAGAAACGGTTCAGACAACTGATGAAGAAATCAGAAGTGCAGAATTTCGCAATCCCAAAGGCAAATGGTCCTGAAAATGAACAACTGCTCAGAACACAATTACTTAGAAGAAGTCGGTTGGAGTATTATAAGATAACTTATAAGAATACATTATTAAATAATTGCATGAACTATTTAACTTTAATTGGATTGGATACTTCAATATCTAAATTCATTTCCAATTTCTTAGAATTTTTCTGAAAAAATGTATACAAAACGGGATCAAATCGGAGCACAAATACAGCGGATCAGTAGCTTAATATGGATAGGAACTAGTGTAGCCAAGTCAGAGTATAAAACAAAAGAACGTTTCGGTCCCACACATTGATACTAATCCAATGATCAGAATGGGAATGAGGATGTAGCTCAATGGGTGCTACCAACTATAGGTTTGGTGTAAGACGCATGAGTTCTTATGTTGGAATCTCCATCCATCCTATCTTATTACCCCTACTCCCCCCTACCTATGGATCTCCTCTGCAGGCTCTAGATGATAATTGGGTGGTCCACGATGGAAAGGAAAAAAAGAAAGAAAGAAGGGCCAGGATCTATTTAAAAATGCTCTTCACATACAGTGGGGAATAGGGACGCCAGAATAACATCGTTCAGGCTGAATCAACTTCTAGGATATTCTAGCCCAATTAAGGAGGATTTGAATTAAATTAGCTAGTGTTGGTCAATGGGTATGTGGCTGCATCATCATATGGGGAATGAACAACTAGTTTTTCTGGGACATTTTGATCGAAGTGGCAAGTTTGAGGGTTTTTTTTGGGTTCAGAAAAGAAAGGAAACTAGATTAACAAAGAAATTTATTAATCTTCTCTTCAAGACCATGCCAAAGAAATTTATTAATCTTCTCTTCAAGACCATGCCAAGAAAAAAAAATATACAAAATTCTTTTCTTTTATTTTCTTGTCTTGCAACCAAACACAGCGAGGGGGAGAAACTAAAACGGAAACAGCAGAAAATACAGAGTAATGATTGAAGAATTATTGTCACGAAAAAAATTCCATTTAGTGAAATATTTAATTTAATTTTATTTCTTTATTTAATTACAGAATAAAGACACTTTGGTGAAATTCGTTTTATTCCATTTCACATAAAAGTTGTCTTAAATAATTAAAAAATAATAATTTATATTATTATGTATCTTATATTTATTTATATTTAGTTAGATAGTTATAATTATGAATTAGTTTAAAATAATTTCATTAAAATATATGTTTTTTGAAAAAAAAAAAAAGAAAAAAAAAAGAGATCAATTGGATTCAAATATGATGTAATGGATTGTGTTCTTTCTGGATCAATTTTAATAAAGGGGATTCCTCTTCTATCTATTTTCATGAGTTTATTTTTCAATTTTAAGTCCTTGAGACAATCGAACCATGGAAAAATCTCACTTTCTCCCTGATTAGAAGTTAGTAAATATTCCATGATCGTTCTCTCTCTCCAAACTGTACGACTTTGGCACACCCGCACATCTCATTATTATACCGTGTATTTGTTGTCAACAGATATATACACGATTAGCAAACTGAATCTTTGCCCAAGGTTGAATATTTCTTTACCTCTTGTGGACTTGCATATGGCAACCCAAATACGAGGAAATAACCATCACACATCCTATGATAAGCTGTGAAATGAGCTAAGTGATTTACAGTTTCCTTTCCAATTTTACATTCCTACTTGCAAGATGTAAATTAGTGCAGGAGCAATATCAGATGGGTTTGATGTGGTTTGATCTCAAAATCAGGAAGATTTGTATTTCGTTATTTGGGAATATTATAGTACCATGGGCCCAGATCATTGGATTAGTTTAAAATTAGAAGTATTTTAGTTTTGAATTTGGTTGTAAGGCCCAATGGTTAGATGTGCAGGGAAGTGGTTTTTGTTTTCTTTCCTTAGAAGCTTACTTTGATAAGGGTCTTCAAGCTGTCCTAGTCGTGGGGTTAGAAGCTACTCACTTCAATGAAGGAGATTATGTTGCTTGTGATGATGTGCTTTTGTTATAGGTCAGGTTGAGGATTCTAAGGGGGTGTTTGGTTCGGTAAATCTTTAGGATGACATTCTTTAGAATGATAATTCTTAATTTTTTGAGTTGTTTGGTTCTACTAAGATGACCCTTATAAGTGAGCATTCTACTTCCCATGAATGACTATATTACAAAGGATGTGTTTCAAATCTAAGTTTACCTCAACACTTAAACTCAGATTTGAGCAACCTTTTTACCATCTAGTATAAAAGGAGAAAGTGAAAAGACGTTCTCTACCGAAGCCAATATCTCAACCCGAGAAAAACATGCACTAACCTTAAGGCAACCAAACGATTTTTCAGAAAGAAATATAATTCAGAAGAATGTCTGTTAAAAGATTGACATTCATATCCGATACATACACCATTTGATTTACTGAACCAAACACCCCCAAAGAATCCTTTTGATATCCTCTTCTCGCTTTATTCTTTTCTTAACTACCTCCTTTAGCTTTTACGCCCCTAACGGACCATTTGTGAAAATTCATTAATCCTCCATAATTCAACTTTCTTCGTCAATGGATATGGAGGTTGAAATTGAAGGTATAAAGGAGGAGCTCCCACCAGAAATCCAACAACAGATAATAGGAAATCTCACTGGAGATGAGGATGAGGTCAATGGTTGACCGTTGTTGCCATCCGCAAGGGTGAAGGGATGAAGACACGCCCACTGTCATGGCCATCGGCACGGCGTCTTTCCCGTTTCCTTGTTTCAGCCATGGTGTCACAAGTGACTCTGGATGCCATCCTCAAGGCTCAAAGGACTGAAGGCCCCGCCACTATCATGGCCATTGCCACTGATCAATGCCTATGTCGATCTTGTAGGAAATTAAAGGGTAATTGGGTATGGACATTGGGCGGGCATTAGGGCTGTAGTAGGTTTGTGCCCAGCCCAGTCCAGCTCAGCCCAGCTCAACCCAACCTTGGATTTGTGAGGCTACCCAACCCAGGCAAAACTATTTAAGCCTGCAGCCAAGCTCGGGTATTCTCAGGTTCGGCGCAAGTTTAGGTGGGTTTTATTGGGAAGTAAAAATGGGTGGAGTGGAGGTAGTTATGCAACTCCCAAGCGGCTGTGGGACCATCAACAGGGGATCGTGGAAGTGATATGGAAGGGATAATATGTACTGCCAAATATTAAGAATCCAAATTTACCCTTTTGAAAATTACTATTTTCTGACAACTATTTCAACATATAAGGGTATAATAGGAACTACACTGTGTGAAGATTCAGTTTAGACTGATGTGAATTTGAAATCGAAACCGATTATGGAAATTGAATCAAATCATTTACACAAAAACCGTAAAATGGTTTATTAAATGATTCGATTTTGATTTTAAGTTTAAATCGTTGATAAACCTATTTGTATTAAATTTAAGTTATTCAATGCTAAATTTACATACATTTCAATAAAACCATTTAAGTTTACAATAAAAAAACTATTAAAAAAATATATAAAAATAAATAATTCAATTTAATGTTATAATTTACATCCATTTCACAAAAAATTTTAAAAGTAAAAAAAATTATTTGAATAAAAAATTAGAAAGTAAGACCCATGGAAGTAAGAACCCCACTGCTTTGTTTTCTTTCCACCGAAAACCCCTAAACAAAGCAAAACAGCTGATTCAGTGAATTTTGTTTGTCCATTTTAGTTGGTTTTGGCCAATTTGGCCATTTCATTTATTTCTCTAATTTTTCTACCCCCAAAAAAAAAGAAAAAAGGGAATTCTATGTAAAACGCATTCCGTGCATTGGGCCAAAAGGTAAGCCAAACAAATATTGGGCAGAAAAGAAAAGCCCATACAAATTTATGCTTCAACAACTCTAAAGTAGAGTTCATTTAAGGCTTTTTTCCATTACCTAACCCAATAGAATTATATTTAAATGTTGCGTATTCATCTATAATATTTTAATTAGTTTAAAAAATAATTTTATCTATTTGTATATTTTTAAATAATTATTTTAATAAAAAATTCGCCAAAACATATTTCATCAGGCCTGCTGCAGTGATGAAATTTTTAATTTGGAATAAATCAAAATATTCCACTATGATGAATTCAACTACGATTTGGAAATTATGGTGATTTAAAATGCTCGAATTAGTTCAATTCAAAATTCTTGTATATTTTAGCAAATGCAATAGCTAGTTGTTGTGTGTTCCTAGCAAAAAAAAAAAAAAAAAAAAAAAAAGGTAATAGCTATTTGTGTGTGTACATGTGTGTGTGTATGTGAGAGACAAATCTTTTGGTAATCTTATCTTCTTAGGGCTTTAAATGGGCTAAAGATACAGGGTGGATATAGGTGTATCCATATCTAAATCTATATCTATGTAAATATTCAAGTATCCATTATCATCTTATTAGATATAAAAAAAGTAGAAAAATTTAAATCCATGCTTATGTTAGGTGAAACTCAAGTTATAGTACTTTTCGTACTTAGTAGAACATTTATTCATAAATTATGTAGTTTCCACTTATAAAACTTTACAAATTTTCCATATTAAACATGATTGTCACAAAAGATATATTATTGACATAGAGTAGAGAAGTATAAATATGTCTAAATAATCAGATTGGACATTATTGGATCAAATATAAATATACCTATATCTTAAATGGGAAAGTGTTTCTCATCTGGGAACATATGCTATGCTAGCCAGAAACACCTATTCACAGCTCCCCCTTCAGTATAGTTAAAAAGAGATAGGGAGGTTCTTACACATGGGGAGGAGAGACAGAGACACAGGATCTGGGTTGTAGGGTATGCTTCCAGGCAGAAAGCATTCTCCCAACTTAAATAAATCAAATTGGATATAGGTTGGGTCTGGATGATATCCAGCCCATTGACAACCCTACCTAGTCTCAATTTCAAGTAACTAATCAAGTTTTGAAGACCGAATTTTCCTTAAGCCATACTGAAGGGGAATTCCATGACTGCGGCTAGGGGTGTCAATACCTAAATCGAACTGGTAAAACTGCCCTGGACCGAGCCGATTGAACCTGGACAAATCAAACCAAAACCTTGTTGGGCCAGTTTTGGTTTGGCATACCGTAATCCCTTAACAAACCGAACCACAGTAGAAACCGATTGAACCCGAAACCAAACCGAAATTGATTAAAAAATTGGACCAAAACCGAATCAAACCGGTAAGAAACCGAAAACAGCCCCAAAATACCAAAAAATCAAAATTTGTATAGTTTTGTATGGAAAATCAGACCCAAACTGGTCAAAAAACCGAAATCAACCTGATTACAAACTGATACAAGAAACCGAAGTAAAACCAAAACCAAACCACACCGAAACTGAAACCGAAATATTTTTATTGGTTTGGTTTCGGTTTCACCATTTCCACACCGAAACTGATTCAACCCAAATCCAAACCAGTCCGAACCAAACCATTGACACCCCTAACTGCGTCTTTTAGATGGGCGGGAGAAGGTATTAGGCAAGAGTGGAGGGTATGTTCGACCATTCGTAAATTTGGGGGGATGTTTTAGGACCCTATGATGGTGGCTGAACCCTTTTAATGCAGTGAAGGAAAACTTTCTTCAAATTTTAAAGCTAAGTCAATTGAGCAGGTGCTACCATATATATCAATACACAATTAAACAACCTTACATGCATATATTTACATAGCCTTGCATACATGTGGTTGTCAACAAAAGAGATCACAAGGAACTACCAAAATGGTACATAGAAGACACACAGAAAGCCATTCTTTTTTTCTTTTTTTTTGGTGGAACACACAGAAAGCGATTCAGATGGACTGAACAAGTAACACACCAGAAAAGATCAAACACTACTAGAACGAAGTAAACAATAACCAAATTAATTCCATGAAGATATACCGAAGACTGAACTACTCTATCATACCAAGATGAGCCATGAAAAGCCAAATTTTGGTGAGAAATTCTCCATTATCACAAAGTCGCTAGGCATGGTGCTTGCCACTACAATTGCTTGCAGCATATGACAGCATCTCCACCCACACACCACTTATCATCTTCCATCTTTCTTCAACTGCAAATGATGTTAGCAATATTGCGAGCTTATGTGCTTCTAACAACACAGATTTGCTTCTATCTGCTTCAGGGTCTCTTATCAAAACTTGGGCATCCGACCTAAGCAACCTCTTAATGAAATCTTGTGTTTGTTTTTCACCAAGTGATGACTTCTTCCTCCGAAGAATGAAAGAAAAAAGCTTGTTTTTCTTTTCTCTTTTATCCATGGGCACATGATCAAACAATTTTTCAACTGCAGCACATGTATCTTGAAACCTAATCTTTCCAATTTTATTGTTCAACATAAAAGGGAGAATGAGAAGAAGATATAATAGATAATCTGATAAGGCCTTACTCACTTTAACTTGAAGTGTTGCAGCTTCGCATTCAATTGAATCAAGATCATCAAAATAGTAACAGAGATCTGTCGCGACATGCCAAATAAGAACGCTCCGATCAAATTCACCATCAATACACCAATCGTCGAGTTCATCTGGGTAATTCAACATCCATCTTGGACGACTTGGAATACTTTAAAATGGATGTAGCCAGCTACTCCAATTCGATAAAGAAGCTGGATGGAGTGTCTAAAGCATAGCTCATTGTTTATTAAGGAGATGGCCGTGATACTATCAGGACCTCCAAGATGCAATAGAAGATATGTAGACCAAATTGGGACGATCTCGTCCAGTTTTTCACTAGGGTAGCTGGTTATTATTCCCAGGCCAGTGGTGGCTGCAACATCAGACAACTGATAAGAAAACCGAAGGATGAAGGTGAGCCATTTCTTTTGAGTAACGCTTTCTAAAGCTTCCAAACACGGTGAGGATGACTTGGAAGAATAAGCTCGCCAGGAGCAAGTAATAAATCCCATAATTCCTCCCATAATAATTCAAGTCTATTGATGAGGGAAACATAAAGCCACCCATTTCTTGCTACTTTGCTACGCCTTCTGAGTATCTCTACTCTCCAGTCTCCAGCTTCACGGCTTATAACTCACTTAGCTCTCTCTCTCTCAATTATTGAAGCGAATCTGTGTCGTCTTCTCTTTTTGCTAGAGGTTAAATTAAATGAGGGCGTTAGAATCCTGAACTGTGTCTGTCTATCGGTCCTTTTATATGAAAAGACATCTCTGCCATTTGTTCTTTCAAAGGAAAGAGAGACATAAGGGAGTCGCAGTATAAATAGAGTTGAAAAATAGTATTAGATCACGTGGCCACTGCATCAATCTACCAGCAACTGAGGAGGCGCACATGCATCAAATCAAGAGGCAAGGGAGTCTTTTTATCTCCATAAATCTAGCCGGCATTGTCAGATAAGGATTTTTTCCAAATAAATCATAAATAAAAGAAAAATGGTAACTTGTCCCTTAAATTAAGATTAACCCGATTGTCTTTTTTTCTTTCTATATCATTAAGAAGAATATTTTAGTAAAGATGTAATGACGGTGAGGTTCAAAATAATATTAATATGTAATTTGCCTCCACTCTTCTTTCTAATTTTCTGATGATACCTGATATGAAAAAATTGACTGGATGTTCTTCCCAGTAGTTCCTAGTACTCCAGCCAACCTGCACAGAAGAAAGGACAGGGGAGAGCTGAACTGACCCGACAGGGAACTCTCTGATGCCTAAGTCAGATATTTCCACAGCAGATGCTCAAGAGAGCTTTTTCAGTGAATGAAGTGATCGATCCCCTCAATGGAGGCTTACCTTGGTATTTATAGGCTATTGATGGAGTGGAGAAAGGGAGAAATCCGTGGAGAGTCCTACTGGGTGTGGAGTCCTGGAGAGGAACCACTCTCTGTTGCTGGGAATATTCTAGATCTTAGGGTATACCAGGGGAATATTCCCCTTTTATCTCGAAAATTCCAATCGTGGGAGGGGTGGATGCCTTTGATGACGTGTAGTGGATAGAGTCATGTCCTTGTGATCAGGGATTACACTCCTTGAATGTAGGAGTGGACTAGAGCACGTTTTTGGGAACCTTGTTGATAACATCAGGCCGAAGTGACAGCTCGGGCTGATGAAGGGCCGAGGTGATAGCTCGGCCTGATGAGATGCCGAGGTGATAGCTTGAGTTGATGGAGGGGCATGGTGATAGCTCGGCTTGATGGAGTTCAAGGTAACAGTGCAGCATTCATTAGAACGCTTCTCGCCCGTGCCGTGGTCAGGGAGAAATGCCCTCATCACCAGCCCCCCACTCTAGCAGTTCGGTTCGGACAGCTAGAGCATTAAATACTGTTGACTTTTCGATCGTGCATCGTTTGCTCAGCAAGAAATGCACTGGTCCTGCCACGTGCCTCGGAGACATTATTTCACCTCGGGTAGGCGAAGAGACCACTTCTCTTCACCGTTGATCTCAACCAGATCCAGTCGTTCATTCTCCACTGCCTTCTCCTATAAATAGGGTACATTTTTTTTTCAGAAGTCTTGTCATTTGTTCTTGTGACAAAGTCAGCTCAGCTCGCTCCTGTCCTTAGCACGAAAATTCACAGAGTTTTAGAGCAGCACGGTGTTGTGAACAGCTGCCTACTTCTTACTCACCTTTACCAGCTCGTCTTTTCTAAGCTCGTCCTCCAAGCTTGTCCTAGAACAAGTAAGTAAGATTATGGTTGTGACTCACTGATCCTCTGCTCAGCCCTTCGTGTACCCTAGCGTTAGTCCTGGAGATCCCAATATGGCATCCGCACATGATTTGGACTCACCCAACTAGACCCCCTTGACGACCGTGAGGCCTGGGGAAAATCACCCCGAGTGCCCCATTCCTGATCCTTCATCCTCCAATGGCAATACTTCCAGCAGTCAGGGATCCGATGACAGTTTTGATTCTGGCGGTAGCTCATGCTCGGACAATAACTCAGGCTCGAGCAGCAGCTCGGGCAGTGAGTCTGTGGAGGTGGTCTCGCTTGAGACCATCGCGACTAGGGGTGACACTGGCTCGGTAGCCCCAGCTCAGCCTCCCAATACTGTGGCAGCGGGCACTTCTGTTGCCGGCCCATTAGGCACTGAAGTCCCAGAGGCTGGCATAGCAGAGTCCGAGGGGGAAGGCTCTGCTTCCTCCTTTGGAGAGAAGAAAACCGTGATCAATACCCTGAGCATCCTGACACCCAAGGTTCTAGACCTTATCCGGAGTCGATACGGCATCCCCGATTATGTGGTGATGTGCATCCCAGACAAGGACGAACGTGTGGATGCCTTTGGGATGAGGTGGCCCTTTATGATGTCTCTTTCCAGAGTGGCCTTAGGATCCTGGTACCCGAGCTAGTCAGCTCGGGTCAAGAGCATTGGTGCCTTGCTCCTAGCCAGCTGGCTCCGAACTCTTGGCGGCCTGTTCTTGGCTTTGAGGTGTTCGTCTCGAAGCTGGGTCAAACCGTGACGCTGGACTTATGTCTGGAAGATGTTTTTGGTGAAGAGGCACACCTCAGTGTGGTACTACTTCACCAAGAGGGACAGGGACGGTCCTTACAGCGATCTGAAGATGTTCCTCAACATGCCTTCCTCGGTGAAGACTTGGAAGGAGAGGTACTTCTACGTGGCGATGGATGGGAACCCCTTCAAAAGCATCTAGGTAAAGCCCACCCTCTCCGTTCTGAACCGAGCTCCCAAGCTCTCCCCAGTTGAACTCCAAACATATCAGATGTGTTTGGGTGGGGAGGTTGTGGACGTTCAAATGCTGCAGGATGAAGACTTCCTCCGAGAGTAGGAGCTGAGTGAAGTCCCTGGTGAGGGTTCGATTGAGTCTGGTTCATAGTAGTTCAGCTTGATTTTTATAATTTTAGCTTGGTTTCAATACTAATCCAACTCAGCTCTTCCTTGTCTTGTAGTGGTTAATGTGAAGGTCGACAATAAAGCCCTAGCCACTACAGCAACGGAGGCAAGGAAGAAAGAGGTAGCCGAGCAGGCTACCAAGAAGACCGACGACAAGGGCAAGGCCGTGGCGAGCCCTAACCTTGGCACGAAGGTCGCCCCTCCCCCTGGCGCGAGTAACAAGGCTCATCGCTTATTATTAGAGTCAAGCTAAGGAAGGAGATGCCCCCCCAATCCAATATTCAGCTCGGCACGGGACTCCGGGCTCTCTGAAAGTCAAGGAGCTAGCTGGCTCTGGAGAGAAGGCACTGGGGCAGACAAGCATGCCTAACAGACCTAGAGCAGGCCCCGACGACCAGAAAAGGAGGCGTTCGCCCTTGGACGAGGTGCAACACGACAACCCTCCCAAGGTGGCCTGAACAGGGAAGTAGCCCGCTGATCCCTGGGCGGACCTGATGGAGAACGGAACCGTTCTGGACCCCGTTGTAGCTAGGGTTTGGTGCCTCCGTAGCTATCTCAAGAAGGATGTTACCCGCATGAGCAAGTTGCCTGACATCGACTTCGCAGAGCAGGTCTACGCCTGGATGGGCGACGTAAGTATTTCCCGCCTCTCCTTCTTTGTGTTTTCTTGAGTTTCTAGTATTCATGACTCCATTGGATCCTTGCAAGGTATCGCTTTTGCGATTGAGGCTGCTCAATGGTTCAAGAACATGGCCGTTGCTCGTGTCAAGGTGGAGGACGAGATAAAGCGTCTCTGGGGGGAGCTTCAGATGACCATGGGTCAACTGGAGAATGAGAAGAGAAAGGCCTGATCTAAGGAGAAAATGGCAAGAGACTATAAGGAGAGGGTTGGCGAGCTAGAGTGTGAGGTCGCTAAGCAGCTCGGGATCAACATCGGCCTTGTTAAGGAGAAGGACGCACTCCAGAGCTAGCTGGTTGAGGCTTATAAGGCCAGAAAAAAGAAAGAAGCTGAACTCTCAGCTCGGATTTCTGAGCTGGAAAAGAAGCATCAAGCCGAGCTGGCTTCGTACGATGAGGTCGCTGTTGAGAGGTGGACGAACTCTGAAGTTGGTCAGAAATGGCTAGTTGACGTCAATGTCTCTTCATTTCAGGCCGGCTTAGAAGAAGCCATCTAGTTGGTCCTTGGCAAGACGCCAGATTATGACTTCTCTGAATATGAGCAGTGCGCTCCTACCCCAGCTCCTTAAGTGCAGCTCATTGGTCAAGCCGAGGTCGGTGAAGAGGTAACTCCAGTCGAACCTAAAACAACCAAGTGAACCACCTCTCTCCCTCCTGATCCAGACCCCCAATTACTGCAATACTGATGTTGTTTTTTTTCTTTTCCTCCCTTTTTCCAGTTGCGGGAGTGATGTAATCTTCTTTCTTTTCTTCTTCTTTTCTCTTTTTTCCCATATTTTTTTTAATGTAAAAATCCCATTTGGGAGTTGATGTAAATTTCTTCCCTCCTTCATTAATGAAAAAATACTCTTTCTTCACTCATTGTAAGGTAATTATATTGTTCAATTGAGCTTGATTTGGTCTTATGTATCTTAGTATTACGAAGCATTATGCCTAGACTTAGGTAGCAGCAATGCCAGTCTTTGAGATGCCAAACCTGGATTTGGTCTTGATGGTGTCGGGCTGGCTGAAGCTCAAACTTTATGCCTTAGATGTTAAGGTCTTTGAGTCTCCAAACTAGGGTCTGGTCTTAGTAGTGCCGAGCTTGAGATCGGTCTTAGATGCTGTCGAGCTGGAGCTCGGTCTTTATGCCTTAGATGTTAAGTTCTTTAAGTCGCCAAACTAGGGTCTGGTCTTAGTTGTGCCGAGCTTGAGCTGGTCTTAGGTGCATTCGAGCTGGAGCTCGGTCTTTATGCCTTAGATGTTAAGTTCTTTAAATCGTCAAACTAGGGTCTGGTCTTGGTGGTGCTGAGCTTGAGCTCGGTCTTAGATGCTGCTGATATGGAGCTCGCTCTTTACGCCTTAGATGTTAAGGTCTTTAAGTCGCCAAACTAGGGTCTAGTCTTGGTGGTGCCGAGCTTGAGCTCAGTCTTGTTGTTATATGGTTGTCCTTGTTGGCAACTCGACCACTTGGCGGTGATGACGTGACCAATTTGGGTGACATGGATGGAAATGTTGATGTGCTAGTGTCCAGTGTCACTGATGAGATAACAGACCCGTATGGTATGTATGGAGTGGTTTGATACATCTTTAGTATGTGGTGCAGGTTTCTGGGGCAAAACTGGTAAAATTGGCCTATTTACGCTCGAGGGTATTTTTGGCAGTAAAAATGACTTTTTTGGAAGATTGTTTCTTCATAAAAAATATAGATTGTAATTTATCTAGTCCAGTGCATCTGATTTTGTCATATTCCGATACCATATGAAGAAGTTACGACATTTGTGACAGTTGAGGGCAGTTTCAGCATTGAAGATGAATTTTTTAAAGGAAGTGTTCTCCATGTAACGATATGAAAAAAAAAATCCGATCTTTCCAATGGTTCTGATTTCATCATGTTTCGATTCCATATGAGAACGATGCGTCATTAGAAAGGCCTAGGGGCATTTTGGTCTTTTTACATGACTGAGTCAGATGATCGGGCTTTAGAAAAGTCATAGAGCGTCCAGTCACGATTCCAACGCACTTCATTTCATCATGATGAAGCTAGTTTGAAAATTCAAACCGAAAATTCATCCATTGCTCTCGGTGTTGGGTGGATTTTTCAGAATTTATTTTTGAAATTTGAAGGGCTTTTGTGTAATTTTAAGATTTTGAAGGTCTGAGTTGCAAGGGGTCTTTAAGCACTGAAATATATGAAGGCAGGGGCTTGATTGTGATAAAGAGGAGTAAAGGGAAGTGAAATGAATGGTCTAGATTCGACCATGTAGGCTTGATGCCCATCCAAAGGCTGCTGAGATTTTGCGCTAACATGGACGAGATAGATGCTTGCACGTGGAGTTTGATTGGTTAGGTGCATAAGCCTTGATGCTCTGGCGTTACACCTTATCAAGGTATGTTGTGGTGTTTCGTACGTGCATAGAAGGTATTAAAAAGATTCTGATCTTAAGGATCTCATGAGATTTGATTAAAGCCAATCTTGAAAGATTCGGATCCAATGATTGATAAGGCTTTCACTTTTGTGAGTGGAAGACAAGCTCCCTTAAAATCCAAAAAAAGTAACCAATCAAAAATCGACAACAAAAAGTGATAGCTGACGGCTGACGTTAGCATGACATCATCAGTTGACTCTCTTATTCAAATATTGTGATTGAGATTTACTATCCATTATTTTAATTGGACGGTCTAGATTAAGAAATTTCTTTTGATGAGATATATAGTTAGATTTGCGCCCCTGTTGCATCCGCCGCCAATGTAGTGTACGCCAACCTCTGAAGATTCCATTTTGAATGTTCTGGTTGGTCCAACTTCAAATAGCCATATCTCCCTCATCTGAACTCCGATTTGGGTGATTCAAGTTAGAGATTCTTCATCTCTCCAAGCTCTACACACTAGAGGGAAGAAATCAGGCAGGGGGATTGCTGAGGTGGTCAAAAAAATGAGTTGAATCTCATAGAAGGCTAAGAGTTTGAATGAAGAACTTCCATCCTCTTGCACTTGATTCATAGCCCCCATTAGAAGCTTAGGAAGCTGCTGGAAACCAAGGTAGCAAGCTCTATTGGTTGTTGCCAAGAGAAAGAAAAAGAAAATGGAAGAGAAGAGAAGAAGAGGGAAATAGAGAAGAAGTTTTTCCCTCTCTTTGTGTGTGTCTTGAATGCTTCTTAAGAAAGATTTTCTCCAATCCAATTAATGGAGTTTGATGGTTCTTGTTGAGAATACTATTTCCCCATTAATGCTTTATTTACAAGGAAGACTAGAAGAGGAGAAGCAGAGAGAGAGAGAGAGAGAGAGAGAGAGAGAGAGAGAGAGAGAGAGAGAGAGAAGAGTGTGTGTGTGTGTGAATGTGAATGCCATTGTCACTCTATAAAAGTAAAGACATGGAGAAAATAAAGAAAAAGAAGAAGAACCTAGAATTTGGTTCTTGTGAGTTGCTTCAAGAAACCCAAGTGCCAACCGGGGTTGAAGTATTGGTGGCACCGAGACAACGTGGTTGTGGTCCGCATTAAGTGGAGATCGAAATTATTGCATCTCCAACAGTCACTCCTTGTAAGGTAACCTCACTTTTGTCAAATTTCCATTATTATAAATCATTGTAGGCAAGATGTTTGATAAAATGCCTAAGTGATGTAGTAATCTATTTGGGTGAAATTTACATGTATGAGTGCTTCACTATAGGGCATTGTTATAAGCCCAACTTTATTTTTTATTAGTGTTCAATGGGTGTTGGACACAAGGGCTATGTGTTCCTTAGTAGTTTCAACTTCCTAAACCTATTTTCCGTGAGTGCGGCCTCTCAGATCATTCTGAGAAAACTAGGGTGAAGACCTAGCCATTGTAAGTCATTGGTGGAAACTGGGAATATGTTCCCTTGGCTGTAGGTACATTCATAATTAGTATTAAGTAAATGCTGAGCCCGACAGTGGGCATTACTCCGTGCATGTTGGCAACTGGTTGAAGCACGTATTTCTTATGTTGTGGATGTATATGCTAGTATTTGTATTATGGATTAGAGTGCTTGGCTACAGAATGGGTGTGTACATCTGGTAGACCTAACCACTTGGTGGTGCGGTGTGGATGTGCATACGACTGTGTATGTATGTCACAGTGATTATCGTGTGAGGTTTATGAGACAACTCTGGGTAGCAATACAGGTTATGTGAGTAAGTTTCGTGCATTAGTAAGAATGGTCAGTAGTATACATAGTAGCTTTAGGCAGCATCAGTAGACTGTGCTATTGAAGTGCAAATAGTGATTGCCACATCAGGGGTACAATTGAAAAGTGAAAAAAATATTTGGCACACTGATTCACCCCCTTCTCAGTGTCAATCGGGACCCAACAATTGGTATAAGAGTTAGGGCTCTAGAGGCAGCTTAAACAGCTCAGAGTGATCCAGTTGGTTGAAGATGGCATCAGGTGTTTGGTTCAGTAAGTCTACTTCTGGAGCTTCTATTTTTAATGGAGCAGATTTTATCTTTTAGAGGAAGTTGATAAAGTCACATATTGGTTCATTGGGGTATGATCTATGGATTGCAGTAGCTAATGGAAGTGTAGACTCTAGTATTGACTCTAGGGTCAAAGAGATCATTTTGGATGGATTAATAGATAGTATGAGTGTCAAAGTCAGTTCATGCATATCAGCTAAGGCGATGTAGGAGAGATTATACAACCTATATGGAGCTGTGCTAGCTATATCAGAGTCCACATTAGAGATTAAAAGCAGATGTTCAAATGAGTGCTACACTAGTGGATCTGAGTGTGTTGATGCACATATTACTACAACTCAGGATGAGAGCAGCATTGATTTGAGAACACATATGAAGGAGTGCAACTTCATTATTGTAGCATTAGAAAACAAGTCATCAATAGAGATGAGAGATGTAGAATCCTTGAAGAGATAGTCATCGTGTTGAGAGCACAATTGTCAGAGCTTGATGCTTCTTGTGTCTCACAAATGATGGAGTCCAGAAATGACCCTCAGATTATAAAATCTCTTGAAGATCAACTGAGAAAGCAAAGTGAGGTGTGTACTCGGCTTGAGTCAGAGAACTTAGCCTTGAGAAAGAAAATAGATGTGCAATCTCGAGTGATTAAAAGAGGTAATGAAATTTCAAATGATTTTAAGAAGTTAAACAAAGAATTAGAAGCAAATATCATTTCACTACAAACACAGTTGACTGAATTGCAGAAGAGACATTCAGCCACTCCACCTGTGATTGTAGAGATGGATAGACATCTAGCTCAATTTGCTGAATGTCAGAGACTACCCATCATCAGCTCTGGTTCTATAACAGAGTAGGGTGAGTCATCAGGAAAGCTATAGAAACAGTTGAGATCAGACCACAGAGATAAACAACAGGAAAAATACAGAAGAGAACTCAGAGGATAGCCTGAATTTTTTATTGTAAACCCACCGCTCCTTCCACAAAATAGAAAACCTGTGCCTCCCAGATCCGCTCGATTTGGGATCTTAAATTACTTGGAGCTTCGACGGAAGATCATCTAATGAGACCATGCTCTACCTTCCCCTTTGCACTCTTCGACTGCTAGGTTGGTTATCATTGCCCTAAGCGTGACCACCTCTGCAGTTTCCTTTCCACCATTTGGTATCCGTTGGGAGCCCGTTTTATTGCTTGTTTTGAGAAAGGGGCCTTCTTAGCTGAGTTCTTTTAGGAAGCTGAATGGAATATGGTGATAGCTAAATCACCATGGTGGTTTGATGGGAATCTTCTACAGTTGGGCTTCTTCGAATTAGATACTGAAAACTCAAAAAATGAAATGGAACATGTTTATCTGTGGATGCATATCTATGACATCCCTACGAACTGTCTCTCTTAGGAGTTCAATAATACAGCTATCTCAGGTATCGACCGGGTTAATCAGTTCAACTTCAGCTTTCAGGCCCTGGGTCTCCCTCCAGACAGTGCTCGTGTGAAGATCTCATTTCAAAAGGACCGGCCAGTCATCCTCTCATCAAAAGTTAAACACAAAGGACAGCAACCAAGTTATTGTGACCTTTAAGTTCGAGCTTCTAAACATATGTCACCACTGCGGAAGGATCACCCATGTCCTCAGATATTGCTCGGAGCTAAGGAAAGTACCAAAAGCAAAGTACCCAGTCTCTGGCCCTTACTGCCATGCCATTATCCCACCTCTCACGGTAAATGCATCTCATTTCACCTCTCTGTTAAACCCTTTTCCTCCCGCTGTAGCACAGCCTCAGCCCTTCTTCCATCTCCCCTCCCCCTCTTCTATCCCTTCGATCTCAAGTGGCTTTGGGTCACCAACTCTCTTCTCTACTTCTTCCATCCCCACCCGACCACAATCAATCCCCCTTCCTCTTCTATTCCCA
>NC_056567.1:29635237-29655484 GCF_013358625.1 Macadamia integrifolia | reverse complement strand
CCCCCCCCCCCCTCCCTCTCTCTTCTTCTGAGGCTGTCGCTACACAGGAGGTTGAAAACACCTCATCTACTGCTCCATCGGTTGGTTCTGCAACCACAATTGAGACAACCTCTGCCTCCCCCTCCATACTGCTGGATGACTCCCTTTAGAATATCAACACTCTACCATTGGAACCCACAGCCCCTGCTTTATGTCCCTCCCCAAACCAGCATCCTCTGCCAGAACATTTTCTTGACATCCGAGGGCTTGGGTCCTCGCCAGATCTTCAGTTCGTCGACACTCCAAGTCTGACTTACATAGCGACTGACGCAGTTCACTGTACCCCAACCCATTTATCAACCCCGTTGACTGCTCCAAACTCCATTGCTCCCCAAAAACCCTGTAAGGAGGATGAAATTCCATACTTTTAAGTTCTATAGGGCTAAATCTGTGATTGTGAAACAATTTATCTTCCACACTGGCTCTATCTCACACCACTCGGATCTTTCCCAACCTACCACTCAAACTTTGGGCACTGACCTCCACCATTCTTCCCTTCCAACCTCATCAATCTCACGCAAGAGAAGATGCTCTAGTCAAGAAGTTCCCGGGGATGAGGATGATCTCATTTCTTCCATCTTAGATGTTTTGGCATCTTTGACCAATCCGGATTTACTCACACAGAAAATTGCAAAGATCATTGGGGTGAGAAAAGATGGGGTAGATCCTCCACCCTATAGGATCTCTAGCCCCTCGCCTGCAAATGATAATGACGAGGGAGACGGTCTTAATGGATGGACAAGGCATACTACCACAGATCCGGTAATAGCTTCACTTAATTTTTTTCTATTGTTCCACACTGCTCGCTATTTCTTTCTGTGTGCTACTTGGACTGTGCTTAGCTTGGTTCAAACTTGATCATCGCTACCGTCGCTGTCAATTTATTCCCCATTACCACTATTTTATGTTGCCTATATACTACTACTTTTCTTTATGGTTATTTCATTTTGTTTCCTCTACTATTACTGCATCAAGTTATTGCATCCTCTTAACTTTTAATTGGCCTTTTCATTTTCTGGTGTGTTTAATAATCCTACTGGCTGCTCTTCTTTTTTTTAATACCTTTCTGAGTTGTAGATATTGGATAGTGGTGATCTTTGTGGTCGGGATGATGGCTTGCATTCCCAAGATCCTGCATTAGAATGTCTGTGGTCTAAATAACAAAACCACAAAATCTTGTCTGTTTACTTTATGCAAAAAACTTAAACCCGATTTCATCTTTTCATGAGAAACAAAGATTAAAGATCACTCTACCCACAAGCTCCCTCCCTTGTTTGATAATTACCATCGAGATTTGTTTCAAAACAATGGCGGATCAAAAGGACTTAAAGGGGTTCTGTGGGCTTTGATTTCAAAGCATATCAAATTCTTCACCGTCCTTATGGACCTTGATTTCATGGCTGTTGAAATCCACAACCCATTAGGAAATTGGGTTCTCATTTGCTTATATGCCCCCCCCCCCCCCCCCCCCCCCCCCCCCCCGCGCGGCGGACCCTACTCTGAGACTATCCTTCCTATCCAGATTGGAGTTATTTCTGTCTTCCCTTTTATCCCTTTTACTGATCATTGGGGATTTTAATGATATCATCTACCCTGAGGACAAGTTTGGAGGCTCCCCCTTTAAACTCTCAACTACGGCTAACAAACTTGAATCCATCCTCTCTTCTTTGGGTCTTGACCCGATCAACATCCATGACTCTCCTTTCACTTGGTCAAATAAACAGAAGGCTCCCAAGCTAGTTAGGGAAGCTCTGGATCGGTGTTACGCCTACTGCAATTGGTTTTCTTTATTACCCGGAGCTACTCTCTCCAAATTTGCTTCCTTTGGATCCGATCATAACCCCATCTGCCTGGAGATTTCCAAACCTCGCCCAAAACCAAAAAAATTGTTCCACTTTCAAGATGACTGGACTTACCACCCTGATTTTCTCTCCTTCTGCCTTACCTCTTGGTCCTCTTTAGAACATGATTCTCTCTCTGTCAAACTTGCCTCTTTTGGACGTCCCCTTAACAAGTGGGACTGGAATGTGTTTGGCAACACCGAGACACTTAAGTCGAACTTGTTATCCGCAGTAGGAGTGGCAGAAGGCAACCTTCCTTATGATCAGGATACTCTAAGGAACATTGAGAGTGATCTCTCCTACGTTCTAAAAGCTGAGGAAATCTTCTGGTATAAAAAATTCAGACATCTTTACATCTCTGAGGGGGACAGAAATATCAAGTTCTATCACACTGTAACCAAGATATCCCGTCACTAGAACAAAATTGATTCCATTTCATCTCCTGATGGGCGAATCCTTACATCCCCTGGAGATATAGCTCAGGCCTTGGCCTCCTATTTTACATCAGTTTTCACTACCTCTAACCCAGATAATCCCAACCTTGTGGAATGTTTATTCCCCCACTCCCTAAGTACAAATGACCGTAATCTCCTTATGGCCCCCCTTCCCCCAGTGAAATCAGGAAAGCTGTCTTCTCTATCGGAGCATACAAAGCATTTGGCCTAGATGGTTTTCAAGCAATTTTTTTCCGACGTTTCTGGAATCTGGTCTTTCCTGACATAAACAACTTGATCACTTCTTTCTTTGAAAAAACCTCTATACCAAGTGTTCTCAACCATACCCTCCTTTGCCTGATACCGAAAAAACCTAATGCTTTCCATGTGGAGGATTTTCGGCCCATTAGTTTATGCAATGTTGCATACAAATTTATTACAAAAATTCTGGCTACCAGACTTTAGCCCCTTTTGAACCAATTTATTTCTCCCTTTCAATCTGCTTTTATTCCGGATTGACAAGTTTCTGACAATGTCATCATTGCCTAGGAGACTTTTCACTACTTAAAAACCTCTAAAGCCAATCCTGGGTGGGTAGCTCTTAAATTGGATATGGCCAAAGCTTATGATAGAGTTGAATGGGACTACATTAGAGGTATTTTGGACTTCCTTAGCTTTGGTGAGAAATGGGGTGACTTAATTAACTATATTCTTTGCACCTCGTCCTTTTCAATTAAACTAGGAGGTTCTGCTTACTCTCTCTTTGAACCTTCTAGTGGACTTAGACAAGGGTGCCCTCTAAGTCATTTTTTATTTATTTTAGCCATGGAAATTCTTTCTAGACTATTAACTTGTTATAGAGATCTGAATTTTTTCAAAGGAATTAAAATTGATAGAGGTGCCTAGAAATCACTCACTTGTTTTTTGCAGATGATACATTCATCTTTTGTCGTGCTTCTCTAGAGGATTTGGAGATAATCAGGACCATTCTCGAGTTGTTCTCAAGTATCTTTGGACTCTCCATTAATCCTGCCTTTCAGTTCTAATATTCCCCTTGAACGCAAAAGACCAATTTGTAACCTAATGGGTATGATGGAAATGAACGACTCCTCTACCTATCTAGGCACTTTTCTCTACCATAATAGGGGTTAGACTTCCTGCCTTCATCATCTGGTTAATAAAGTGGCTAGAAAACTGTCCCAGTGGAAGGTCAAATCCCTTACCTTTTCCGGTAGGACTGTGTTGTTTCAATCAACACTCGCCTCTATTCCATCTTACCTCATGTCAAATTTCCTCTTATTGAGAAAAATCTGGACAAAACTAGACTCTATCTATGCTAGATTTTGGAATGGGGATGATCCTGACCACAAGAAACTTCACATTATTGGATGGAAAAGAATCTGCCAACCAAAAACTAGTGGTGGTCTAGGAATTAAGTCTTTCGAAGTTCAAAATAAAGCTCTCGTCTGTAAACTTGGCTAGAGACTTATGACTGAACCTAACTCTTTATGGGCTAGACTTTTGAGAAGTAAATACTTCCCCAATAGAAGTTTATTTCACCCTACAACCATCAAGAAACAAGGATCGTGGCCTTGGAACAGTCTCACTAGGAGGACTAGTGTCCTCCCTGGCATACTCCAATGGTGCACCAAAATCATTGGCAATGGTCAACAGACAGACATTGAGTGGGAACCGTGGGTCACTCCAATGAGTGGAATTCTGGGTACTACTTTTCCCTACTTTCCTGAATTCCTAAGGAACAAAAAGGTAAGTAACCTCCTCCTCAACATTTGGAATACTAATCTTCTTACTTCATTTTTACCTTTTCATGTTGTTTCTTCTATTGCCTCTATACCTATTAGGGAGCAGGAAGATCAATGGAAATGCAAACTTTCAAAATCGGGCATCCTAACCACTAAGCTGGCTGCAAAGTTTCTAAATAATGGGACTTTTACTAATAATATTGGATTTTCCAACAGGTGCTCTTGCTCATTTCTATGCTCACATTAGTGGCGTTTCTTATGGAAAATCCAAATTCATCCCAAATTTAAACTATTTTTTTGGAGATTTGCCCTTGGTGGATTGCCAATACGGGATGTGTTGGGCAAATGGGTCCCTATGAAGAATACCTGCGTCTTCTGTAACTCTAATACAGAAACCCTTTGGCACCTCTTTATTTCATGCGAGTTCATCAAATGTATTTGGGCAGCTTGTCCCTTGGGTTTGAATGTTATGGCCCTATGGGGTCCCTATATCCAACTTCTTATCATGTATTTTTTCAGATCCAACAGTTTGTCTCGACAGGACAAGGGTCTTTTCTTCTTTCAATTTATTATCTTTTGCTACTATATATGGGATCATAGGAATGACATAATTTTCAGAAAAGAAAAATTTAACCCACATAAAATCCTGGGACCGGCCTCACAATGGCTATCTCATCATAGGAACCATATGCATCAATATACCTTACAAACCCAACCCAATGCATATGGGGACTCAAATTACATAGACCAAATTACAATTTCCAACCCATCACCACAGAATGAGAATATATTAATTTGTACCCTAGCATACAACCCGAAAGAAAATATTATAAGTTGGGTTGTAGGGTTTCTACAAGAAAATAGAAAACTGCTACTAATAACGGATTATTTACTGACAGGAAACCCTTTTGGAGGAGGCGCCAGGACTCTATTGCTTGGAGTACAATCAGCAACAAACTATGGATGGAATGTGACTGAAATTTGGACCAACTCAGAGATAATCAAACTTCTCTCTTTTGACCTGCATAACTTTTTGATGCCTCTCAGTTTAGTTCCTAACTTTTTTAATGTATATAGATCAATGAACAATATCTTCTGTAGGTTTCTACCTTACATAGACCAGGTGAACCACTTTGCTTCCATTGCGGAAGCAACACTGGCAAATGGTAGACTAACCTCTGCCACTTTTGTAAAAGTTGTAAAGCTCTAATTGTCTATCTCCTTTTTGTTTGTTTAAATAAAAAAAATATATAAAAAAGGTCAAAAAATTCAAATCCATGCTTAGATTAAGTCAAACTCAAGTAATAGTACTTTTGTACTTAGAATATCACATTTATTCATATTTAATATAAATTATGTAGTTTCCCCTTATATAACTTTATAATTTTTGCATATTAAGGATGATTGTCACACAACAATAAATAGGGTAATTTACAGCGCCACCCCTTGGGGAATGCCACTATTATTGGAACACCCCCTTTGTTTCACCAAATTAGACTCAGACCCCCTACCGTCACTCACTGTTAAGGAATATACCTTATATGCTGATGTCAACTATTATATTTTATTTTAAATACCAAAATGCCCTTATTAAATGCGAAGTACCTAAAATACCCATATAATAAGTTCCAACCCAAATTGATAGTTATTATACCTTTCTCTCGAACGATCACCGGATATCACGATGGCAGCGGCAGCCTCAGCGGCATCGACAACAGCGGCAACCGGCAAGAACTCACAGCAACCAGCAGCAACTCTATGCCATTAGAGCCAAACGCAGAACAAAACCAAAGACAAAAATTGAAGAATAGGGAATGGAAAATATGCCTTTTCCATGAAGAGCAGGCTACTTTCCGAGCAAATATGCCTTTATCCACATGAGAAAACTGCATACCAAGAAAAGCTCACATCTTTCGTTCTGCAAGTCCAATGACACTGGTTCAGAGTCTTCACCACCTGAAGGAGATCTGAAAATGCAAGGAATTGTTGGCCAAAATTGCTATGCTTCAAACCCAGAAGGTCCGACTCACCGGCTATCTAGATGAGCAGTTTGCTTACCTAACCCAATTTTCCGAAGATGCTAATGCTGAGTTTGATGAGATTAGAGAAAATGCACTCAAGGAACTTGATGAAGCAGGGGCCATGGTCTGTTTTTCTTCCTTTTCTAACAACATTTGTTTCTCTTCCTTTTGATTGATGAGTTGGTCTTTCATTTGTGATTAGTAGATAATGGAGAATCTAGAGAGCCAGGTGCAGGCCTTTGAGGAAAGTGCAAAATTGAATAAGCAGGAAATTGAGAAAACTGAGAGGCAGTTAGTGGAGTTCAAAGGTCAAATAGAGGAGGGCCGGAACGAAGGATTGTTCTTCAAGAACCTGAGGGAGAGGGCACCTGGAGAGCAAGCTGAAGCTAAAGAGGAAATTGAGAAGATTAAAGAAATTAATAAAGAAAATGCCTGGATAAAAAATTAGGAGGAACATTTACCTTGTTTTAATTGGCTTGCTCAGCATTGGGATTGCCAATGCCTTGATCTGGCGACGGCCGGTGGTGAGTGATGACTGAAGTTTGCACCGCATCTTCCTGTGCTCAGGAAACCTTGAACTCCACTGTGAAGGTGAGTGGAGGCTAGAAGTAATGAGGGACTGGGGTAAAATATGAATTAGTCATGTGTTTTAATCAAAATGGTGCAATTGTCATTTTAACATTTAACTTAACGGAGACTCACGGTAGGGGGTCCGAGTCTAATTTGGTGAAAGAGAGGGGGTATCCCTCTACTATGGGCATTCTTCAAGGGGTGGCGTTGTAAATTACCCTAATTAATATTATATATATATATATATCATACTATTATATAAAAGCATGTACTCATGCTTCATAGCTAATCTTTTTTTGGACTATTTTACCCTTCTTATTTATTTAAATGCCAGGGAGCGAACTCTGGGAAGGCACTCTCTAGGAGCTCCGAGAAACTCTCTCACCGTCAACACCTCACCGTCTCCACTACCCTATCTAGCCACCATCGTCATTAACCTTCCATCATTCCTAACCTTCTATCCTCTCCATGAACACAGTAAGTATGTAAACCTGAAACTCAGCAAACAGTAGTAAGCCCGATCATGTTATTGTCCTTCCCTTCCGTCTAAACTCTCTCTTCCGACCTCCTCGGTTCTGAACGGTAACTCTGGTTCTCTCTCAAATTGCCTAGAAAGTCCAAGGACCTTTGAAATCCAGCTTGTATCTCCTTCTCATCATGAGAGAGCACTATCCCTTAGATCTTCCCTTGAACCACATCCTTACCACACCACTCCTCAACAATAACTACCACCAACCATTTTAAATACAATAACCTTTTGTCCCATCAAACTTAAATCCCCATCTAACAAATGAGAAACTCTAACCCATATCCTGCCTTGGTTAAAAACGTTGCTTCCATAAACCGTAATAAACCAAACACCAAACCTCCCCTGTCCACAACTCATTCCATACCCTGTTCCTCAAAGCCTGGTACCAGCCGTGCCTATCGTACGATGGCGAAACCTCATACCCCTTCTCCGACTTTCAAATACACCCCATCTTCTCCGATCCGAGCTACATGGGGGGCACCTGCGATTGATGTTGGTGAAGATCTTGCCTACAGATCCTGCTCTCTGTCAGGTGCTTCCTTTGTTGGAGTGGTGGTGAATGCTCCTTTCCCCGGTGCTATCGAACTCAGAGACAGACTGGTCTCTTTATGGGAACCTTCAGTCACCGTCTTCATTTGCTGCTCCAAAAGGGGATCATTTTTCGTGGGGTTCTTTTCTGCTGAAGCCAAGAAAGAAGTGCTTTCTTACTCCCCTTGGTGGAGCGATAATCTGTTACTGCAAATTGGAGTTTGTTCTCTTGATTCGGAAGCATCCATCAGAGAGCTTGAATCAGCCCCTATCTGGGTTCAAGTAGACAATATACCAAGTGAGGGGTTCTCCCTTCACTATATTAGAGCTACATTGTCATGCATTGGAAGAATAATGGATCTAAGCATCAACCTGATGGAGCTTAGCCTCCCTCTCAAACAATGTAAGAGCTAAAGTCACAGTGAAGAAGCACAGACCGATGTGTCTGAACTCAACAATTCACCTTGCTAAGGGAGATTCTGTAACGGTCACCTTCAAGTATGAGTTAACCACGCTTATTCCCTATTTCCCTTTGTGGTTCCATAACCCACCCCCTTGACCTCTGCCCAGAGCAAGTGAACCGATCGGACCAAGCTCAGCCCCTTCCATTGTTGGCTGCTATTACAAAACCCACTTTTATCAACCAGAGAAGACCTTTGATAACTGTTGATACCGAAAACCTGCTTATGCTAGTTCCTATCTCGATGGCTCCCATTGGTGGCACTATGTCACAAGCACAATCGGTTCCTTTGAGTGCAGAAACAGAACTGCACGACACCCACAACTCCCCTTTTGGTAACACAATCACCCCTACGCAGATATACCAAATAAGGTCTAACCCACACAACCTGGCCGATTTTCCTGCAACACTGATTCCCTCCTAAAATGTTGAAGATCCCCTTTGGTTGAAGAACCTACTTTCTTTGGAAACATTCTGTTTCAATACCTCAGCACCTGTAGTGGTCCCCTCCATGGTCTCCTCCCTACCAATCTCGATGGGACAGTTGGGACCTCTGTTAGTTAAAACGGGAACGGAAAAAAAACATTGTTCGGTACGGGTATGTTTTAAACGGATCAAAACGTGAACGAGACGGTCAAAAATACGGTCAAATACGGTAAAAACGGGAAAAAAAATAAAAAACGGACGATACGTGTTTTAAACGTTTATATTTAAATAATACGGTGTCAAAAAAATGGCAATATATAGACATAAATTGGCATAATAATTCTCTAAATACCTAGATAACAATCAAAATAAATAGTCCCGTTTTAAACGTTTCTATTTTAAAACGTTTATATTTTTTTAAATCCGTTTTTTTACTGTCAAAAAAACGGTACGGCGTTTAAAACGGCAAAAAAACTTCAAATATCCCCGTTCCCCTTTTTTACCGACTTTCTGTGAAAAATTCGGCAAACGGCGTTTAAAACGGCAAAAAAAGGGGACGCCGTTTTAAACGCGTTTTAAACGCGAATAAACTAACTAGGGTTGGGACTCTTTGCCGACAGCATCGGGCTACCCCACTATGCCACCTTGCAACCACTTAATCCCAGCCCCCAACCGATAATGACTGATGCCATCCATACCACCATGCTCCAAAACCAGGTGAACCTAAAGGTTGACTCCACCCCCAGGAAAATCACAAAACATACCCCTCTCCTCTGTCAACTCAATAACCCGAGTAATGTAACCTTACAGTATGTCTTCCCTCCACCTCAAACCTTATCCAAATTCCCCTCTGGAGAAGGTACATCGAGGCTTAGACCAGGCAAGAGGTTGCGGTTGGAATGCCAGGACAACACTTTCTTCTCCAACATTTGTGATCTTATAGCCGAAACTCAAAATCCCACCAAAACAATTGACCTAAGCATAGAGAATTTCAAAGAGAGGACTGTTCCAGGCGATGGTGACGTACCAAACAATGAACCAGAACATTATGGATATATCAATGTCGAGGAACTGCCACAAGGGAGAGAACCAGAGGATCCCGAGATGAACTGGGTAAGTCTTATTCATATTTTCCATCCTTTCTCGATCTATTTATCGTGCTTCTTTTGTGTATGTCTAGTCTGGTCATGTCTAGGTGTAACCTTGAGAAGAAATTCTGGAAGAGACAATTCTTTCCAAGGTATTCTCTAACCTCATATGCTAATCTTATCTGTTTTACTCACTATCATTTTCAACAATTATTCTGAGATATTAACATGTGTGAGTGTCCTCTTTTAGATTTCTTAGTCTCCCTTTTCAATAAATCTGTCCAGTAGCAATATTCATACTCAACTGGGCACCCCTTGCAAGTGTTTTTTGGTTGTCAGCTATTTGATTCTTTGGTCAGTACTTCAAAATGCATATCTTAAGTTGGAATGTTATGGGCCTTAACTCGGTAACTACTAGAGGGTGCCTTCTCTCACATGCTAAATCTGTGAACTCGGATATAATATTTTTGTGTGAAACCAAAATAACAGATCATAACTCTTTCAAGATGCACCCTTTCCTGAAAAACTATGATGCCTCTAGATTTATAAATAGTACAGGGAAAAATGGAAAGAAATGAGGCTTATGGCTGCTGGTGAAGCAAAACATCTCAGTAAAATCTTCCTTTACTGGCTCATGTTTTTTCATTACTGTTTTTAACCCAACCCAGGATATGCCATCAACTGGGCTCTGATCTGTTTGTATGCCCCGTCTCAACCGAACCAAAGAGTTGATTTTTGGCCCTTGTTGAGTGACCAACTTAGTGAGCTCAACCTTCCTCTTGTAATGATGGGTATTGAAATCACCTCATCGGACCAAAAATTTGGGAGTAAACCATTTAAACCTATGGGATCGGACACCTTGTTGGAAAATCTACTCTCCCTCTATAACCTCCAAAGTATCAAGCACCATGGTAACCCGTTTACTTGGTCTAATAAGCAGAAAGTGCCCAATCTCATCAAAGAGTGCCTTGATAGAGTGTATGTCAATCCAAACTGGATCACTCTGTGCTCAAACCCATTGGTCTCTAAATTGGCCTCAATTGGTTCTGACCACAACCCAATTGTTTTTCGAACTGTAGGACTTATTACAAAAACAAAAAAACTCTTTCATTACTAACATGCATGTATGGCTCACCCGGAGTTTTTTTCTTTTTGTTATGGAATATGGAAAGCTTTAGGAAGTGAGTCTCTCACATGTAAGCTTGTGTCTTTAAGCAGGATCTTTTCAAAATGGAACTGGGATATGTTTGGTCATATTGATGATATGGTATTTTATTATTTATCCTAGTTTCTCCAAACGGAAAATATGTACCTTGATTCTCTCCATGATCTTCTTAAAATGGAGCCGATCAAGAACAAGGTAAGTTGGATTTTGGATGCTAAAGAAAGTTTCTGGCACCAGAAATCCAGACATTTTTACATCACGGATGGTGACAGAAACACTAAATTTTACCATTCTGTAACTAAGGTAAACTTACATAAAAGGAAGATTGAATATATTGTCAATGATGGTGGGGGAAAAATTAACTGCCCTGGGGGCATTGCGGCTGAGTTTTCATCATTCCAATCCCAGCTTTTCACCACATCTAACCCACTGGACCCATTAGTTATTGAATGCCTATTTTCCCCTGTGGATACAAATCACTTATCCCTCATCACTGCACCTCCTGAGTTTCCCTCTAACTCTTCTAAGAGTTTGGAAAAGGAGAGAGTTTTCGCTCTCTAATGGAAGAGATTAGTATCCAGATAGGTAGAGTTATTGTCCATTTCTTTTATCCCAATCGCTTCACACAATTGTGTTTTTGTGGAAGCATCAACGTTAGAGCTGAAGGCTAAAGCACTTTTTTCAAAGTTTATTGTTAACCCAGAAAGATCTGAGAACAATTCCAAGATACATTTGATAGTGCCCAAGTCATCTTTATTAGCTCTACAAAAAATGAAACTATCATCTACAAAAAATGAATGGGTGATTTCAGGAGCATACCTGGCGACTTTGATTCCTTTGAAGAGGTTGAAATCCCTGTATGTAGACAATAATCTAGAGAGGGCTTCCATCACCATAATGAAAAGAAAAGGACTTAGGGGCATCCTTGACGGATTCCTCTAGAAGCAGTAAAGTGATTAAATCCTATGCCATTTAATTTAATGGAAAATGAAGTAGTGCTAATGATATTTCTGATCATTTCACACCATTTGTCTCCAAATCCCAAAAAACGAAAAATGACAAGGAGAAACCCCCACTCAACCTTATCATATGCTTTTGCCATATCTAGTTTGATTGCCACGAAACCTGACTTACCTTTTTTCCTTTTCAGGAAATGGGATATTTCCTGAGCAATGATGATGTTACCTATGATTTGTCTTTCCGAGAACAAATGCAGCTTGGTACAGGGAAATGATTTGGTTTAGTATAAGCTTTAGTCTTGTAGTTAACAGTTTGGCAATGATCTTGTAAGTAACATTACAAAGGCTAATGGGCGTAAAATCTCCCATCGATTGGGCCGTATCATTTTTTGCAATCAAGGAGATGAGGGTGTGATTGGTTGAGGGCGGTAGTGAGGAAGAGTGGAAAAAATCTACCAATATTTGAAAACATCATCCCCCAAAAAATCTCAACACTTCTGGAAAAAAAAAAAAAAGCCTGCTATCCTTTGTGGGGAGAGGGGTGTTATTACAATCTACTTTGGCTTCAATGCCCTCTTACCTAAAAAACTGCTTTGCACTCCCCAAGACCATTTGCAAGAAACTTGATTCCATTTACCTACATTTCTGGAATGGAGATCAGAGTAACAAGAGAAAATTCCATTTGATTGGATGGAATACAATCTGCTAACCCAAGATAAGAGGATGTCTTGGAATTAGAGATTCAGAAACCCATAATTTGGCCCTCGTCCTTAAACTAGGATGGAGATTAATAACAAATGAAAATTGCCTTTGGACCAAGATTCTCAAAACCAAGTACTTCCATAATAGATCCATTTTTTACCACAAAACAGTGAGAGCTCGTGGTTCTTTTTGCTGGAACAGCATTTATAAAATTATTCCTTCGTTGAAAAAGATGGTAATCAAAAGAATTGGTAATGGAGGAGAAACTGCCTTTTGGGATGACCCTTGGGTCCAGAAAGACAACATGTCACTCGATCTGGCATGTTTAAAAGTGAGGGACCATCCTATAAAAACAGTTAGTGACACCCTGACCAACAGGCAATGGAATACGGCTTTATTAAACTCAATACTACCACCCCACTTTGTGGAGATCATTGTGAAGATTCCATGCTCATGAGAGAGGGACCAGTGGTGGTGTTCCCTATCGAAAGAGGGGACCTTTAAAACAGGTTTAGCTGCAAGATTCCTTAAAGAGGTGTTCCCTTTCCATTTCCAATGAACAACCCCATAGATGCAGGTGTACTAGTCTATGTGCTAAATGGTGGAAATTTTTTTGGAAGATCAAAATCCACCCCAAATTTAAAATTTTCCTTTGGAGAACCATTAACAACGGGTTACCCACTAAGGACATTTTATCCAAATGGGTGGATTTGGACATGTGGCAGTTGTAATAACAATCAGGAAACTGTCTACCATGTGCTTTTTGAGTGAGAATTTGCCAAGCGGGTTTGGGTCGCAGGACCCTTGGGTTTCAAACCGAACAAGATACCGGTATCAGATGTTAGGAAATTGGTAATGTTCTGTTTCAACTTGGCCTTTTTACCCAAAAAGGATCAATCATGGTTCTTTTCAATCTTTATGATCACAAGCTATTTCATTTGGAGGCACAGGAATCTACTCACCTTTAGTGAACAGAAACCAAGTGCACTCCAAACGATTAAATAGATTAAATTCTGGATCCCCACTGGAATGACCAGGATGGAACCTAAACCACTTTCCTATTGGATGCAAACAATGGTGACTTTGGAACCAGATACTATCACAGACACAAACAAAATTATCATCGCAAGTGTCAAGTACAAACGGGGGACTAAATCTGCATGGGCTCTAAGTATTGTTTCATCTGGAAAATGCATACTAATGGAGTCTAATTTTTGTATGACAGGAAAGGATGGTGAGGCAGAGGCTTTAGGATTGATACAAGGGCTAACTAAGGCATGAGCAAGACAGATGGAGATAGACCAGGTGTGGAGTGATGCGAAAGAGATTGGATGGCTACTGCAAAACAATCATGATTTTATGGTTAATTCATGGCCTAGAACCATGCTAGTAGTATGTCTAGAGTTGGAGAACCACTCCACTCACCCAAACTTTTGTATAATAACTAATCCTAAGCATATGGAGGACCTAAATACTCTAGCCAAAGAAGTACTGTCTACATAATAATATCAACTGAAAGTATTATGTAATAGCTCTAGGACTACCTAATCTATCTTTTATTTGTTTGAATAAAAAAAAAATTCATTTTTTTTCGGTACCCTTTATTTTTTTTTTAAATAAATTCTTTATTTTCTTTATAATAAAAAAAATTAATCTCCTTATTTGTCTCAAACTCTCAATATTAATTGAGTGGCTCTCCTTCTAATATTTAGAAATAATTTTAGTCTCTAAATATTTGTTTCTTTATTTGGTTCAAATAAAAATAATATTATATTTTTTACTCTCTCAAACTCTCACGCCCCCCCCCCCTCTTTCTCTCTCTCTCCAACTTTCCTCTTTCTTTTTTAATTATTTTCCTCCTTTCTCTCATGTTTCTCTCTCCTTCTATCTTACCACAATCTATACCATTTTTACATTAAAAAAGAAACTCTAATTTTATATTCTTTCTTTCTTTCTTTTTTTGTAAAATATTTTCTTTCCAATTGCTTTGCTAATTTTATTTAGTTTCTTTAGCAGTAATAATTCTCTAATTTTTTTTTTTCAAACTTAAAAAAAGATATATCCTTTTTGATTTCCTTCTATATCCTCTCTCTCTCCACATTCCTTCTCTTTTTGGAACTTGAAATCAATCAAAAAATATATTTTTTTTAGTGATAAGAAACAATATTAGTTTCTAAATAATTGTTTCTTTATTTGGTTCAAATAAAAATAATATTAGACTCTTACTCTCTCAAAAACTCTCTCTCTCTCTCTCTCTCTCTCTCTCTCTCTCTCTCTCTCTCTCTCTCTCCAACTTTCCTCTTTCTTTTTAAATTATTTTCCTCCTTTCTCTCACGTTTCTCTCTCCTTATCTCTTGCCACAATCAATATCATATTTATATTAAAAAAGAAATTCTAATCAATATCATATTTATATTAAAAAAGAAACTCTATTTTTATATTCTTTCTTTCTTTTTTTGCAAAATATTTTCTTTCCAATTACTTTGCTAATTTCATTTAGTTTCTTTATCAGTAATAACTCTCTAATATTTTTTTTGCAAACTTAAAATAAGATATATCCTTTCTGATTTCCTTCTATGTCCTCTCTCTCTCCACATTCCTTCTCTTTCTGGAACTTGAAATCAATCAAAATCTTTTCTTTTTTTCGTGATAAGAAATTCAATCAAAATCACATCCCCTAAAGACCTGGTTTCTCTCACTAATAGACATGGTTTCTCTCACTAATTGTCCAAGCAAAAGTCTCTTTGTGATGGAGAGAGCTCATGGTCGCTCAATTGGTGTTCTAAGCTTGATCCGCTGGCAAGGCTGCGACAAAGCCACCTGCGTCTCTTTTTCCAATGCCGAAGGATGCAACAGACAGGGTAGACAATGCTCTTTGTTGGACTCATGAATAGATGCTGCTACATGCATTCTCAAAGCCCTAGTCGTTGATTTTAAGGCCACAAGTCCCCATCGAAATCTATCGAATTCCTGGTAGCCACTTTATCTTTTTCTACCCATAATAAGTTTCAGAAGTTTCTTTATTTCTTGCCCTATTTTTAGTTTTTGGAAGTTTGTATTATTAGTTGGTATTTTTTTCTCCTTTGTTAATTAGTTGGTTATGTGATCCTTCAGCAATGTTAATGAAATCCTAGCTTCCAATGACCCAAAACTTTTGAGAGAGACTATTAGAGGAGAATGGGGTCTTAATGAGTAATGTTCCCCTTCTTTGGATCTCTTCTCGTTTTAGACCATTTGACATTAATACTTAATTATTAATTTTTTTTTTCTTAATTCTTTTGTGATTTAAGGGTACATTGTATTTGATTGCTATTCAATGGATGTAATAGCTCATAGAGAAAAATTGCCTGATGATTCAAATGAAGATGTTATTGGAAAATCACTAAATGCAGGTACTATTAGGAATGTGTCTTATCAATCAAATTGCAAAATATTAAAGTGTAATTAATTAATCTGGTTTTTTTTTTTTTTTTTTTAACACTTGGTAATTTCAAGTTTGATTTGGAATGTGGATGATACTTTCAAGATATGGTGAGAATGCAACTATGATTGGGAGAACCACAGAGGGAGCCATTGATATGGCTTTGAAAACAACTATGTTGTTCTCATGAGACTTGGATTCTTTGATGGCATTCCTTCACTTGAAGTGTTTGATATATAGGTGGAAAGTTGCCTCTTACATAGTACACTAATGACTACACAGACAAGTTGTCCATGAATTCCATGTCCCTAAGGCCACTTCCAGATTTAGCTACCTTGGAAGGCCTTATAAGTTCTTCAATGGTGAACCCTTTATCCTTTTGGTTATAGCCTTAGCCACATTCGGTTCAAATACTCAATGGTATCTTCTGCTCACGCATTTCAACTGAAATTAGGAAGGCTCCAACATTGTTGTGATCTCACTTATGAGGCTTACACTGCCGTCCAGGGAGAATATGATTGTGATTGGAGATGCAGAGCTCTTTTTACTAGTTCAAATCAATATTGACTTACCACAACTAGATGGTTACTTAGATCGTTTAGGTTAGCTTAAGTTTTTATTATCTTTTTTTTTTTTTTTCTCTAACTCCAGTAATAGTTAGGAGTGGTTATTTGTTCTTGAGTTCCTTAGTTTAATCTTTTGTTATTGCGATACAATATGATGGGATCTATTGAGTTTCTCAGTAATTTAACATTAACTTTGATATTTACAATCAAGTATTTCAGGTTTTTAATCACATTTTTATCCTACTTTCTCCATTTTCTTGTTTTCATATACTAGAGTTGGTATATATGGGATGGCAGAGCTTATTGATTGAGTTCCTTAATCCATTTTTTATTTTCATCCTACTATTTCTCTCTCGCAAAACGTAAGACAACATATATTCCTTAGATTAATTTTTGATAATTTTTGCCCTAGGTACATTTGCACGTATAATTTTTACTAGTATATATAAATATACATCGACTGACTATTCAACAAGCACAATTAAAAGTGACAAATGACACCGCCTTCCTTTCTTTATGTCTTAATTTTCGATTACGTGTATGGTGGTGTGTAACGCAAAACAGGACAAAAATCTCTATCCGTTGCCATTATCCCTAAAATAAGGTACCATTGACTTTCGTAAATTTGTCTAATCAAGTTGTTGATCATCAAGTGATTAAAATGTATTAAATTAATTTTTCTTCTCTTTTTAAATGAAATGGCTAATTCAACCGTTTATCTCCTTCAATTAATTATACATAAATAACATAATAAACTAATAATTAATTTCAATCCATCTATAGATTTTATGTACCTACTTCCAGTCAAGTGATGCAAGAAATAGTGGGAGCCGCGAGTAATAAGAGCTAGCCGTCCATGTTAATGCATGTATTTGTCCTTCATTCATTCAAAAACAAAACAAAAAATACGTAATGAAGGAACACAAAGGTTGGAAAATAACGAAAAAATGGCTATGGCAATTCAACAGCCACAATTAAAAGTTACAAATGATCCTACGTTCTTGTTATGTGTTTTAATTTCAATTGCTTGTATGATAGTGTGTAAGAAAAATAGGACAAAAATCACATTATTCTTACTCATTGCCAAAAAGAAAACATTATCCTTACACAGAGTTACCATTGACCTTCGTAAATTTGTCCAATCAAGTTGCCTTCAAGTTAGGAAAGAGTACTAAATTAGTCTTTCTTTTCATCTTCTCCAAAGAAATGGCTAATTCCACTGTCTATCTGCCAAATCTTATAGAGACTAATTCCATCGTCTTTTTCTCTATTTAATTTCATTCTTAAATTAATTATCCATAAATGACAAATTAAGTTATTTTTACTAAAAAAAAGATTTATCCCCACAAAGAGTTACCATTGACCTTTGTAACTTTGTCCAATCAAATTGCCTTCAAGTGATGAAAGGGTATTAATTAAATTAGCCTTTCTTCTCATCTTCTTGAATGAATTGGCTAATTCCACCGTCTATCTTCCCAAACCTTATAGAGACTAATTCCATCATCTTTCTCTCTATTTTATTTCATTATTAAATTATTTATCCATAAATGACATAATAAGTTATTCTTACTCATTGGCCCAAAAAAAAAAAACATTATCCCTACAAAGAGTTACCCTTGACCTTCGTAACTTTGTCCAATCAAGTTGCCTTCAAGTGGTGAAAGGGTATTACTTAAATTAGCCGTTCTTCTCATCTTCTACTTAAATTAGCCGTTCTTCTCATCTTCTCGAACGAATTGGCTAATTCCACCGTCTATCTTGCCAAACCTTACAAAGACTAATTTCCTTATCTTTCTCTCTATTTTATCTCATTCTTAAATTAATTATCCATAAATGACACAATAAGTTATTCTTACTCGTTGCCAAAAACAAAAATCCCTATATAGAGTTACCATTGACCTTCGTAAATTTATCCAATCAAGTTGCTTTCAAGTGATGAGAGGGCATTAAATTAGCCCTTCTTCTCATCTTCTCCAACGAAATGGCTAATTCCACCGTCTAGCTGGATAGGATTCCTCTCCATAGAATCCATGGACCATAGAGTGATCTCACAGCAGGGGTGACCTCAAGACATGTGCATGGGTCCTCCCAGTTGTGAGATCACTCTATGATCCATGGGCTCTATGGAGAGGATCCGGATCCCCGTCTAGCTTGCCAAACCTTACAAAGACTAATTCCATCGTCATTTTCTCTATTTTTTTTTTATTCTTAAATTAATTATCCATAAATGACACAATAAGTTATTCTTAATTGTTGTTAAAAAAAAAAAATAAATAAATAAAAAATAAAATAAAAAAATATTATCCCACAAACAGTTATCATTGAACTTCGTAAAATTGTCCAATCAAGTTGCCTTCAAATGATGAAAGGATATTAAATTAGCTATCTTCTCGAACGAAATGGCTAATTCCACCATCTATCTTGCCAAACATGACAGAGACTAATTCCATCATCTTTCTTTCTATTTTATTTCATTCTTAAATTAATTATCCATAAATGACATACCAAACCTGATAGAGACTAATTCCATCATCTTTCTCTCTATTTTATTTCATTCTTAAATTAATTATCCATAAATGACATAATAAGAATAATTAATTTTTTCAATCCATCTATTCAGATTTTATGTACCTACTTCCAGTGTAGGGATGCAAGAAATAGTGGGAGGTGCGAGCAATAAGAGTTAGCCATCCACGGTAGTGCATGTTTTTGTCCTTCATTCATTCAAAAGTAAAACAGAAAATACGTAATTATTGCATATAAATGAAGGAATACAAAAGTTGGAAAAGACGAAATGGAAAAATGGCTATGGCAATTCAACAGCCACAATAAAAAGTGACAACTGATACTACATTCCTTTTTCTGTGTTTTCAATTTCAATTGTACATTCCTTTTTCTGTGTTTTCAATTTCAATTGCATGTATGATGGTGTGTAAAGGAAAACAGGACAGAAATCACATTATGTTTACTTCGTTGCAAAAAAAAAAACACACACACACACACACACATTGTCCCTACAAAGAGTTACCATTGACCTTCGTAAATTTGTCCATTCAAGTTGCCTTCAAGTGATGAAAGGGTATTAAGTTAGCCTTTCTTCTAAGCTTCTCAAACAAAATGGCTAATTCCACCGTCTATCTTACTAAACCTTACAGAGATGACTAATTCTATTGCCTATCTTACTAATTCTTTCTTCTCATCTTCTCGAACGAATAGCCAATTCCGCAACTTATTTTACTGCACCTTACAGAGATTAATTCCACTATCTTACAAACATTATAATGGTTGTTGAGTGGCATATACCCACAAATGTATTATAGAATTCATAACTATTTTCATTGTTTTTTTTTTAAATAGAATATCTTAATGTTATCACACAAATTAAACAAAAGAACGTTTCGGTCCCACATACTAAGGCTCCGTTTGGTATCGTTATTAAAAAACGTTTCTGGAGTTTTTTCGTTCTATTGGAACGAAAAAACAGAATCTTCTGTTTGGTGGCATATACCCACAAATGTATTATAGAATTCATAACTATTTTCATTGTTTTTTTTAAATAGAATATCTTAATGTTATCACACAAATTAAACAAAAGAACGTTTCGGTCCCACATACTAAGGCTCCGTTTGGTATCGTTCTAAAAAAACGTTTATGGAGTTTTTTCGTTCTATTGGAACGAAAAAACGGAATCTTCTGTTTGGTGCACTTATGGTCCGTTTCTGTTTTTTTGGAACA
>NC_056567.1:29618563-29635217 GCF_013358625.1 Macadamia integrifolia | reverse complement strand
AGGAAACAATACCTTAGGTCCACACATAGAAATAAATATTTCATACCATTAAGGTGTGCTAATAGAATCCAATATCTCCATAGAGATCACTTACCAATAATATTGGATTCTTTCTGCTTACTCCATCTTTAGTTCTGCTTACTCCATCTTTAGTCAACACCACTAAATCGGTTTTGAAAAAAAATCTTTGACTATGCTAGCTCACCTAATAAGAAATCTTACATAAATGACATACCAAACCTGAAAGAGACTAATTCCATCATCTTTCTCTCTATTTTATTTCATTCTTAAATTAATTATCCATAAATGACATAATAAGAATAATTAATTTTTTCAATCCATCTATTCAGATTTTATGTACCTACTCCCAATGTAGGGATGCAAGAAATAGTGGGAGGTGCGAGCAATAAGAGTTAGCCATCCATGGAAGTGCATGTTTTTGCCCTTCATTCACTCAAAAGCAAAACAGATAATACGTAATTATTGCATATAAATGAAGGAATACAAAAGATGGTAAAGACGAAATGGAAAAATGGCTATGGCCAATTCAACAGCCACAATAAAAAGTGACAACTGATACTACATTCCTTTTTCTGTGTTTTCAATTTCAATTGCATGTATGATGGTGTGTAAAGAAAAACAGGAAAGAAATCATATTATGTTTACTTCTTTGCAAAAAAAACACACACACACACACACATACACACACATTGTCCCTACAAAGAGTTACCATTGACCTTCGTAAATTTGTCCATTCAAGTTGCCTTCAAGTGATGAAAGGGTATTAAGTTAGCCTTTCTTCTAAGCTTCTCAAACAAAATGGCTAATTCCACCGTCTATCTTACTAAACCTTACGGAGATGACTAATTCTATTGCCTGTCTTACTAATTCTTTCTTCTCATCTTCTCAAACGATTAGCCAATTCCGCAACTTATTTTACTACACCTTAGAGAGACTAATTCCACTGTCTATCTTACAAACATTATAATGGTTGTTGAGTGGCATATACCCACAAATGTATTATAGAATTCATAACTATTTTCATTGTTTTTTTTTTAAATAGAATATCTTAATGTTATCACACAAATTAAACAAAAGAACTTTTCGGTCCCACATACTAATACTATTCCAATGGCTAGGATGGGATTGAGTTTGTAGCTCAATGGGCCTACCAAAGTCTGATGTAAGACAGCAAAATCTCCATCCATCCTAACTTATCCCCCCAATTCCCCCCTGCTCCCTATTTCCTATGGACCACCGGTCTCTAGGCTCTAGATGATGATTCAGTAGTCAATTACAAGAAGAAGAAAAAAATTCCAACAATCAGGATCTACTTAAAAACCTAGAGGGAATTTTTTGTAGATCTTCATGGGGGGGGGGAATATTTGTATTGAATTGGCTAGTGTTGCATCCGTCGAATGGGTATGTGGATGCATCATCGAATGGGAAATGATCAGTTTGTTTTTTGATAACTTAATGATCAGCTTGTTTTTTGGAACATTTTGGATCAAAGTGGCAAGTTTGAGTGGTTTTTTTTCAATGATTTTTTCAAAAGCCGATTTCTTATTTATTTATTTTTTCTCTGAAGGAAATTTTTATTAACAAGTGCAACGAATCGCCAAAGAAGAAGAAAGAAATGCGGCTATGTTTAAATGTCAGGAAAAGAAATAAAAACAGTAAAATAATAATAATAATAATAATAATAATAATAATAATAATAATAATAATAATAATAATAATAATAATAATAATAATAATAATAATGATAATGATAAGGGCTAATAATAATAATAAGATAAAAATTATAACAACACAATCTATGATTTATGAGTGTACATCTCTCTTCAAATACATTTTTTTTATTTTTATTAACCTTCATTCTTTACTTTTCCTGGCATCCCTATCTTATTAGCCTCGTAAGCCGCCGATAATCGAAATAAAGAATAGGGTAAACTTCACTCCCCTCCACTGAACTAAGGCTAAATATCAACTGAACCCACCACCTTTGTGAAAATATCACTCCCCTCCCCTACAAGAAAAAGATGCTACCTAACAGCCCCAACCGTTAGTTTTGGCTGTTAAGTTAAGTTAATTTTTTTCATAATCCCCAAAATGTCCCTTGTTATGTTTGCCATTAGTGTGTTCAACTTACTAATGCAAATAGGTTTCTTTCCTAGGGTTCTCCGCAAGCGAGAGTACCCTCATCCATTAGTGGATTCTCTGCATTGGATAGCATCCTGAAAAGTGGTTATGAACCAGATGTTGTTACATTGAGCACTCTAATTAAGGGACTTTGTTTGAAGAATGAAATTGGAAAGGCAATGGAGTTTTTCTACAAAATGGTGGAGTTAGGGTACCCGTGTAATGAGGTCACTTATGGAACAATAATTGATGGGCTTTGCAAGAGCGGAGATCTTGTTAAGGCCCTTATGTTGCTAAGGGAGATAGAAGAGAATGGTAAGTGTAACCTAAACTTAATCTTGTATAACATGATTATTGATGGTCTCTGCTTAAGTATTAGACAAATAGGGGATATTTTGGAAATTATGAAAAAAATTAACTTGATTTAATAGCCAGAACTAACAGTTGAGACTGTTAGATAGCATCTTTTTCTTGTAGGGGCGGGGAGTGATATTTTTGCAAAGATGGTGGATCCAGTTGATATTTCGCCTTAAGTTAGAGGAGGGGAGTGAAGTTTACCCTAAAGAATAAGATTCCATTTAGCACAACCATGAACCAACCAACTTATGGTGAAATATTTACTTTTATTATTTAATTACAGAATAAAGACGGTTTGGTGAAATTGGTTTCAACTAGTAAAACAGTAAAAAGCAAGCAAAAAGGCAGCGTCACCCTCATCACCCCAAGAAGCACGACGACAAGCGACACAGCCGCCGTTGAGGACTCCCGGCTGAACAGTACTAGTGCTGCTACCGTTACTGGCTTCCTAATTCTTGAGTGAGTTGAATCCCCCATTCCGAGGGTGACCAATAAAGAGAGGGCATAATTATCGTCAGAATTCCAGAGTCGTACATATATGTGTTGGATCTTTCGACCGTAAAGTAACCACCGACCATCATCTCGTGTCCCTTCTTGCTTTCCATGATTCTCCACGTCACCGCCACATCCACATAAAAATACCCATAACCAGAGTCGTTCCTCATTTGATCCTTCAATTGTTTTGATTCCGAGGAAATCGTCACGTTCGGAACACCGAAAGGGAATTGCTCCTTCAAAGGGTACCCTTGATGGAACCCAGGTGCCGAATCATTATACCCAAGGTAGTCGATAGTATAGTCAGTGTGGTTATAATAAGATAGAGAGACATTGAAGTGATCGTAGCAAATTTCCTTTACCATGTTGGTGTTCCTTGGAATTAATTCGACATATACGACGGTGGTGTTGCCTGTGCCTGTAATATCGACATAGCTGTTATAAGAAAGGTAGATGACTGGTGCAGAAGGAATCATGCTGAGCCACAACAAGAGAGCGGTGAGGCTCAGGGTGAAGGTGAACCCCACGCAACACCGGCAGCAGCTGCTCATCAACTTTTTAAAGTTCTCCGAAGACGATTCCATCATCTTCATCAAATCATCATCGACTCTACGATAATCAAGAGAAGACATTTGTTGATGCTTTGCCGCCTGCCTGATAGGAGAGGAAAATGTGGAGATCAATGCCTTAGATCACATACCGTAGGGGATAAGGCCTAAACCTGCCTTTTATGCAGGCCGGGCCGGGCCAGGCCAGGCCACGCCACTCCCTAGACGACCTATTAAATGCTAGAACACGTATTGGTGTTGAATTCCTTGATTTTATTCCATTTCTTTGGTTGTGAGCCGTAGTGCAAGTCAAATTTGTGCAAAACTTTACAGTGTTACACCCTAGAAAATGTCATTATTAAAGAGACATTTCTTGCATAATTCTAAATTACGCTCACATCCCTCTATCGTCAATCTCTAAGTTATTTTTTGAAACCCACATATGAAAAAGAAAGGCATGGTTTTCTCATATGTATTTGTTTGTGAAGAAATTTAACTCCAAAAGTGACCGTGATTAAAATAAGTGATTCGTCTTAATTAGGTTTAACTCTTAAATTAACTGGTTTTGAAAAAGATGAGTCGAGTCGAGTCAAGCCAAGTCGAGCCTAGTCTAGTCGAGTCGAGTTGAGTTGAGTCAAGTCGAGTCGAGTGGAAAAACCTGATTAATTATCCAAATGTTTAAGATGCCAAAATTTTCTTTTTATTAGTAGAAATTTTAGACACCAAGTTGACTTTATTATTTTTATTTTGGCATCGCTAACCTTTTAGCTTTATTATATATCGACTCTCAACCGCACAAAGAGGAAGATACAGAATCGTTTCAATAATACTCTAAAGCCTGCCAAAGAAGATTCTTAGGAGTGTATCCCTGGTTTGGTAACAGCTCTCCAGTATGTATCCATCTTCACCATTGAAAAGCTTTAGCCTTTCTATCTCTCTCCTGACGAGCTTATTCTTCCAAGTCATCCTCACCCTCTTTGGAAGCTTTCGGAAACGCTGTTCAAGCAAATGGCTCACCTTCCTCCTCTGGTCTGCTTATCAGTTGGCTGATGTTGCAGCCACCGCTTGCCTTGGGATATTAACCAGCTTCCCCGGTGATGAACTGAACGAGATCGCCCCAATTTGGTCTTCTTTCCTTCTATTACATCTTGGAGGCCCTGATAGTATCACGGCCATCTCTTTAGTAGACAATGAACTCTACTTTAGACACTCCATTCAGCTCCTCTACCGAGTTGGAGTTGCTGTCTACATCCATGTCAAACTATTCCTTGTCAGTCGTGGAAATTTTGGAGGGTCGATCTCCTGGTTTGCAGTTCTCATATGGATGTTGTTTGCTGGAATCTCCAAGTATGCCGAGAGGACATGGGCTCTTCACTCAGCAAACATGGGTATTCTTAGAGATTCTATGCTTCCTCCTCCTAATTCAGGGCCAATTCCATTAGTCCCTGATGATGACGATGATCATCATAAGGATGATGGTGATCCCCAGTTCATTCCCATGGATGAATATGCTTTGGGGACGGTGGCGGCACCAGAAGTAGCTCCTTCTCCGACACCGAATGATGGGTCATTATTGAAAGACCAATTAGATTTTGATAAAGCAATATTACTCCGAGCCTACCAATACTTCTGCAGTTTCAAGTGCCTCTTTGTGGATCTCGTGGTCCCCTGTTCTAATAATATTATGGACACCCAAAGACTCTTCTTACAATGTACTTGTGGAGTTGCCTTCCAACTCATTGATGTGGAGCTTAGGTTCATGTACGATATGCTCTTCACCAAAGCCGTTGTTGTTCGTACTTCTTTAGCTTGCAATTTACGATTCCTTCGATATTGTGCCATTCTCTATGCCTTAACAGTGTTCATTCGGAGTGGCGAGGTATCCTATTCCATAGTAGCAATTCTTTTGTTTAGTTGGGCACTTGTTCAAGAAACGTTCGAAATCATTCAAATGCTTCTATCGGAATGGACTGTCGTCTGGCTGCATAAGCACAACTTCAAAAGGCTTTCGACGATAAATTTGAAACTCATCCTCTCCTATCGACGATTACTTGGTTCTAAACTCATCAGCAGATGTAGAGTGGGAGGAGCAGCTTCTGAGACAACAAGAAGCTCATGGTGTTATAACAACATCATGGCTCAATACAATCTATTGAGCTTTTGCTTCAAAGACAAGCCAACAATATTTGGAAGAATCCTACATCTTTCTTCTTGGGGGAAATCAATTCATGAGTTGGGAGCAAACAGTCGGAACACAACTCACATACATGTCTCCAACGATATTAAAGATTTCATCTACCAACAATTTAAAGAAAGGGTTCAAACATCTGATGAAGAAATCAAAAGTGCAGAATTTTGCAATCCCAGAGGCAAATGGGTGATGAAAAGGAATAATTGCTTAGAAGAACTCGGTTGGAGTATTGATGTTGAATTTGATCAAAGCATTCTTATCTGGCATGTCGCCACAGATCTCTGTTACTATTTTGATGATCTTGATTCAATCGAATGCGAAGCTGCAATACTTCATCATCAAGTCAAAGTGAGTAAGGCCTTATCTGATTATCTATTATATCTTCTCCTCATTCTCCCTTTTATGTTGAACGATAAAATTGGAAAGATTAGGTTTCAAGACACATGTGCCGCAGTTAAAAAATTGTTTGATCATGTGCCCAAGGATAAAAGAGAAAAGAAAAACAATCTTTTTTCTTTCATTCTTCAGAGGAACAAATCATCACTTGGTGAAAAACAAACACAAGATTTCATTAAGAGGTTGCTTAGGTCGGATGCCCAAGTTTTGACAAGAGACCCTGAAGCAGATAGAAGCAAATCTGTGTTGTTAGAAGCACAAAAGCTCGCAAAATTGCTAACATCATTTGCAGTTGAAGAAAGATGGAAGATCATAAGTGGTGTGTGGGTGGAGATGTTGTCATATGCTGCAAGCAATTGTAGTGGGAAGCACCATGCCCAACGACTTTCTGATGGTGGAGAGTTTCTCACTAAAATTTGGCTTTTGATGGCTCATCTTGGTATGATAGCTTAGTCTTAGGTGTATCTTTGTGGATTAATTAGATTATTTTTACATCTTTGCAGTAGTGAGTGAACTTTCTAGTGTTACTTGTACACTCCATCTAATTGGCTATCCTTGTATCTTCTGTATATGTTCCATTTTGATAGTTCTTCATGATCTCTCTTTTGTTGAAAAACCTCATGTATACAAAGGCTTGCTTAGTGATAAATTTCAATTCTCACAATTGCCCGAAAATGTTGCTAGGTGCTATTTGGCAACGGGTAGAGATTTTTGTCCTATTTTGCGTTACACACCACCATACACGTAATTGAAAATTAAGACATAAAGAAAGGAAGGTGGTGTCATTTGTCACTTTTAATTGTGCTTGTTGAATAGTCAGCCGATTTTCCATTGGTATTTTTTTCTTCAACCTTTGAGTTCATTTATATGCAATGACTATGTATTTTCTGTTTTCTTTGAATAAATGAAAGAAACAAACATGCATTACCAGGGTGGCTAGCTTTTATTGCTCGAACAGCTCCCACTGTTTCTTGCATCCCTACATTGAAAGTAGATACATGAGAGATTAATGAAATATGACAGATGGATTGACATTAATTATTCTCATTAAGTTCCTTATGGATAATTAATTTAAGAATGCAATAAAATAAAGAAGAAATGAGAATTTTTTTTTTTTATTTTTTTTTATTTTTATAGATAGAAAATTAACCATTACAACCACTACGAGGACAGCAAGAAAAAACTACATTAGATTTACCAAAAATAAAAAGGAAGTAAGAAAATGGGGGGAGTCCAAATAGTATGACACTGAGTAGATGCTCCATGAGTGGCCGGACTGTCTGCAGCAGAATTGCCTTCACGGAGAATATCAGTATATGAGATTGAATCAAAGCTGCCCACCATATCCCAACAATCATCAATAATGTGCTTAATCCTCCAGGGCATCGACTAAAAGCAACATTTTAGTATATTGATTATGGTAAGATTATCCCCTTCAAGCTACAAATTGAGGTACCCAACCTCTCGAGCCAGCCTCAAAGCATGAAAAACTGCTAGGGCCTCATCCACACAAGCTATAGCATCGCCAATTCCAATGGAGAAACCAAGGAGGAAACAACAATTATGATCCCGAAACACCCCTCCAACCCTTGCCGGTCCCAGATTACGTTGAGAAGCGCCATCAATATTGATTTTGAAAGTTGGAGAAAAGGGAGGCAGCCATCGAACAAAGGTGGTCTTTAAGGTATGCTTTGGGATTAATGGGTTTATGAAAATTTTGTTGATTTGCATTAGTTTAATGGGGTCAAATATAATCCGATTTGACTTGTTGATTTGCTTCGACCCAAATTATTTGGATGTAGAAAACGTGGTTTTTTTTTTTTTTTTTTTGTAAGAAGGTGAATATATTCATTTGTATATAGTTAGAACTAAATTTCTCTTGGAATTCTTTAGGTTAACTAACCGGATTTTGAATAATTATACTGAAATTTATGGCAGTTCAAGCAATGTAATGTGTTAGGCGATATGACCTAAATTATGTCAATGATGATTTTGTGATACATCGGAAATATATTTGCACACTTGAAAAAATACATGAAGATATATTTGATTACAGGCATATAGTGTGTGAAGGGTGTTGGATATTGACTCGTATCATCATGATCGTACGAGCAGCTGATCCGTTGTTGTCAGTGCCCAAAAAAAAAAACACTAACACTAACAATAAAACACAGTAAGCAAGAAGCCACCGCCACCGCCACCGCCACCGCCACCACCCCCAAGAAGCATGGCAAGTGACGGCCACCGTTGAGGAGTCCCGAATAAGACGGTAACCTATCGGAGTACAATCCACGGTAACGAGCCATCAGGAGACCGAAGTATGCTCAGAATTCCCCCGAAATTCTTGAAGTTTCCCGTCTTGTGGTGCCCTAATCTTTCGACGTAAAAGCTACCTCCGACAATAATCGTGTGGTGTCCCGTTTTATAAAATCCCATGGTTAGATACCTCAAGCTGGTCGCCACTTCCACTTGAAAATACCCTAACTGAGAACTGTTCCTCGTTTCATTCTTCAGTGTCTCTGATTGCGAAGGAATCGTTACGTTCTGAAAGTAATCATAAAATTTCCCACGGGCCTGGTCCTTGAGAGGGAAACCTTGATGGAACCCAGACGCCAAAGCATTTCCAATGGGGATAGTGATGATATGGTTAGGGTATGTATTATGATAAGACAGATAGATATTGAATTCAAATTTCCTTATCCATGTTGATATTCCATGGGTACAAGCAGACGTAGACGGTGGTGTAGATACCTGTGATATTAACTAGGCAGTCATGAAGGTAGATGACTGGACTAGAAGGACGAACGGTCATCCAATAATAGGGAACGGTGCAGATCAGGAGGGAGATAGTGAAGCTCACGCTGTCACGCAACACCCGCGGCAGCTTCTCTTCAACATAAAAGGTAAGTGTGTTTATCCATGAAGTATCATGATCATAATACTCGTTATTTTTTTTTATATCTTGTGATTATTCACTTGAGGTTTTGGTGAATTTAAGGGGTGATACATGTAGCTTTTTCTAAAATATTTTTATGTGCATTTGTCGCATGTTAGTATTCTTTTTTCTATGTAGAATATGTAGAAGTCTATTAATATTTTGAAATTTAGGCGAGAAAATTGAACGGATCACGTGTCAACGACCAATACCTATCCTTTTTGTTCTCAGATATACCCCTCTTTACCCTTGTAATGGCAGAAAATGGGACAGGTGTTGATCGCTGATTTGTATGACCAGGTGATCGTACGAACAGCGGATTCTATCTCGCAAGAAACTACCAGTTCGGTGAATGTTCACTTACGTGAATTGGGACTCCTAGTTCACTTACACTATATGCTTGATATATGTTAATTCTCTTAATTATGCTAACAAAGTTGTAAACGGTTACTTACCTGGGACTAATATTATTAATACTTAAATAATAATATAAATAAATAATAAGTTTCTCAAAATAAGAGGACTCCACTGGGGAATCTCAACCCTTATTCTACAATTGATTGTTGGAAGCGGAATATTACATGGTCTGTATGAATTGAAACATGCAAACCAAAATGAACTCAAAACCACCGCCTGACCTGATTTCAGGATTTTTTTTCATTAATCTCTTAGTTTCTGATCCTTGCATTTGTTGGTTGCATTCAAGAGGGATAAAGGTTGTTGCTAGTATTTGTCCAAAGTTTTAGTTGAATCAGTGACCACATGACAGAGATCTCTCTTGAAGCATGAACTAGTTGTTGTCTTTGTTGTTTCTGTTGAGTTGTAAGGAAGAAGACAACCTTCTTCTCTACGATTCCTTATCTCTTTGTTTAATTTTTATTTCAACTTTCCAAAATATCCGTCCCTCTCTTGTTATTTACATCTTGCCATTGAATTATTTCCCATTCCTTGTTTCCCCTTTTCAAAAAAATTTACTGTTACCTACGAATTGTAACTTTTCCTTGTTAAAAGTGCCTACATTAATTTAGAAAACATCTATGTTTTATGTGTGAAATAACTCAATAATTCTCTCTCATCTTTGTGTCTATGAAATAACCTTAACCCCTATCCTGTATTGTTATACTCAAGAATTTTCTAAACTTACTATAGTTTTACTCTTACAATCCAAATAATCTCCATTATTGTGCCCTAAGATCAATTCTGAAACATATAGATTTTTATTATTTATTTATTTATTTAAGTATTATTAATATTATTTTTTAATTATTGGCTATTCGCACATTAACGCATTACTCTCTCTCTCTCTCTCTCTCTCTCTCTCTCTCTCTCTCTCTCTCTCTCCTTACTTCTTCAACGTGTTCCTCCTTTCTTCTTATTTTGGGATTTTTATTTTTTATTTATTTATTTAAGTATTAATAATATTTTTTTTTATTGCGTATCTGCACATTAATGCACTACTCTGGTTCGGAAAGCAGAGCTTGATGCTTTTCGCTATTTGGTCTGATTTTTTAGAATGGTACTAATCCAACCGTCAAAAACCGCACCATACTATTTATTAAAAGTTGAACTTTTTCCAATATGGAAGATCACTCTCTGGTTTTCAATGTTAAACTACCAAAACACCATGCTTCTCATGTTTTACAATCCAAGAAGAAAAAAAAAAGATAATGCTTCCAAGGCGTTATAGCAAGTTATCCATGCCCAATTTTATTCTATTTAGACTTCAGAATGAGCCAATTGTTCTATATCCATTTGATATTCAGACACTGTTCTTAATGGAATTACTGTATCTACTCTGGTCATCATATTACTTATTCCACAGCATCACACATCTATACTTGGTTGAAGTCTTGATCACTGGTAATACCTGAGAATTCAACACATTTGCATGGACAAACCCACTTCCTGCCGCAGGTAAACCCATGAATATCTTGGTTGCCGGCACCGACGAGGTCCATTTCCTCCAAGAACTCAAAAGATTGTTAACATTCCCTAAGTTATACTGGCATGAAGGATTATTATAAAACTGAACCCAAACATAATCGAAAAGCCCTGTGTTAAGTGCACTACCCATGTAGGAGGGACGAAAACTATGCACCCTTGCCCCGAGAATCCCATAGGTACAAGAGATAAAAACTACGTAGTCGTAATACCCCAAGAATGCCAAAAGGCCGATAAGCATAATTAAAGAAGACCCATATAGAAGGACTGAAAACGAGCAATCTAGAAAATGATCTGCATTGTTTAATAAAATCAAAATAAAACAGACTAACTACATCCAGTTGTTTTACCCAAAAAACTACATCCATTTGTATATTAAAATAAAGGTATAAATCTCTTGAGGCTAGTACATGGAAATCTCCAAAATAACATGTTGAACAACCTACACATGAATTGAAGCTCCACCATATATAAGTTGAAGACCCAACACAAACCATCTTTTCCATCACCACAACATCCTACTTCATTTTTTCAAACATGAATCAACTGGAGCTGAAGAATGTTGTTTCTTACGTTGATCCAACAGAATCTCCAAGGCCTACAAAATATGCATAAATTATTGTGTTAACATCAACAAGAATCTATAATTAGAAAATAAATGAGAGAGTGACATTATTAACCTGCTGAAATTGAAGACCAGCGCAGGTATCAAATGGAAATCCATAACTCATCAATTGAGACATGAAACTTGTTGATTCCTATGAAAATTTTTTGTGTTAATATCAATAGTAATCCATCATTAGAACTGATATAATATAGATCAATAAATTACATTTCATCTTACCTTGTCATGCTCAACATGGGAGCCTTGAGGGAAACCAATAGGTGAGGTGGAATGCTCAACTTGTATAGAACCAATAGAAGAAAATTGGTATGGCATCGAATCCGAATGACTTTTTGCTTGAATTGATTCTTGTTCGCTCCTTCCCAAATTATGGTTATTTTGTCCTGTGATAAAATACAAAAGATATTTCACTTTTTTTTTTTTTTTGGTGAAAAATGATATTTTTTGTGTAAATATGAATCAAATATGCAACTACAAAATAACTTTTTTACCTCGAGTGTTGTTTGAGTTTTGATGCTTCTTTTTTCTTCTGTTCTCTAGAATACTTATCATTCCGCCACTTGGTCCATCATCATCTCTTTTTTGAATTCCACTTACTTGTTGACACATTGGATTACCACAGACTAGGGCATTTGTTTGAGGCTTCGGTTTTGTTTCTTCACTCAAAATTTTATCCACTTTTTCTTGCAACTCTCTTAATCCTTCTGTCACAATTAAGGTAGCCCTCACTATTCGTAGCCTTGGTTGCAAGCCTAACACTTCGGTGGCACATATTACCATAACAAGAACCTATGATTGCCTTCCCATTATCTTGAAAAACACCTCCATAATCGTTGTTTACAATCCCATTTTTTGCAGATTTTGTCCATTTCTTCAATATATATTGGGGTGGGAGTGTATGCATCTTCCTATGATTAAGTACTTTTACCACATGTCTACATTGAATGCCCATGAACTCAAATTTTTTACAATTGTATACAATTGTGTTCTTGGAGGTGTCAAATGTGACCAATCTTTCACTATTTTTATAAACTCCAGTAACTTTGTACATACAATTTGATCCTACCTCTTCTAAAATGTCACAATCATAGGCAATCCACCTTTTATATTCCTCTTCAAATATATCGTACATGGTCCTTGTGTATTCTTTGGTAGTTTCCTTCAACATTGGCACATCAGCCCATAATATAGGGAATGTTTGATTGGAGTTGAAATCTTCAGTCAATTCATTTAGGCGTCTCTGTTCCATTGCCTTATCATATCACTTAAGAAATCTTATAATAGTGTATTTTCTTTTCAAGTATCTTTTAAGAAAACTATTGGTACTTTCACTTCATTGAGTTGTCGTCATATTAGCACAAAATGATTCTCTTCCATACGCCAAAGCCCATTTCTCTTGAATATCAATTAAATTCAATAACCATGTGTTTTCTTCAAGATTGAACTCTGTTAGCAAGATTCCAATCTGAAATAAATTCCTCTTCATTTTCAAAACCATATATGACACTCTTAAACCTTTTCTTGAAGCTTTCTGTATAAGCACCACCAAGGTTTTTACCAGCATTAAGGTATATATGACACAAACAAAGGCAATGACATGTTTGTGCTATTACAGTAGCAATAGCTTTCCCTATGATAGCTTGCTGGTCTGTAAGAATTGTTTTTGATGCTCGTCAAGACATAGCTTTTTAAAAAGTTTGAAATAACCAAATAAAAGATTCTGATGTTTCATCCAAAAGTAATGCTGCACCAAAAAAAATAGTTTGCCCCGTGATGATTTACACTAACAAATGGTGAAAATGGCCGACCTTACTTATTTGTTTTATATGTTGCATCAAAACAAACAACATACCAAAGAAAAATTAATCTTAGACTGACCTTGTATCCACCCAAAAAAAAATTAGTCATCTTATCTTCTTGGTCAACTTGTACACTATGATAAAACATTGGATCTTCTAAATGCTTATTTTCTAAATACTCTAATACAATCTTAATATCTCCATTTTAAGCTCCCATGTACGCTTCATATGCAATTGATATTTGTAGTCATCATTTGTAAAGTTGAGATTTTGATACCCTTCGGCTTGTTCACATAAAAAGTCATATCCTTCTAGAGGTGATATCTCAGAATTATCCATTGCTGCAATTTGAATACAACGTGCACGTTCCACGACCCTTTGTGATCTAAGCAGAAATGCTTTCCCCTCTAGTACAAAAGGATGATTGTGCTCACATTCAAGTTCAATAACTAACCACATCTCATCCTTTGTTAGCTTTACAACCATCCGTGCTTGACAACCAGTTCTTGTAATTGCTCGACTCTTTTTCACATGCTGAGTATGACTATCTACTGGTCAATAACCTTCTTTTGAGCATACAAATCTTTTTAATCGTACAATATCTTTCCGAGTTCTTTCTATTTGTTGTTTTCGAATGCTAAAACCCTTTTTTCTTGCATACAAATTGTAAAAATCATATGCTTGGTCGGCAGAGCCAAACTCTTTGCTGATTAAAGGAACCTCAATTTCTGACTCTTGAATCCCTTCTAAAGTATATCTATTTCTATTTGCTTCCTCTTCATGACTCACATTTGAAGGAACTTCAGAAAGTACTACTTGTTGCTCATTTAAAGACATAGAATAAATAATATTGCATTCATCATCTGAACCACTTTCACTACTAGTCTCCATAGTAATATCCATCACAATCAAATGCCACTGTAGAGATAGTAGGAAATAGGGATCTATAACCAACAAAATATACCAAGAATATAAGCAACTATTTCACTATCAGTTCTCTATACACAATCTTGTATATATGTTTGATAACCTATTGCAGAAACACATTTCAATGCATAATTTCATTCTTGGAATAAACAGGAAGGAGATCAATTAGCTTTTCTTATTCCTTGACCAAACTAATTGCATTGACCTGCAACTGAGGGAATACAAATCTTTGAGACTGTAGCTATTGAGAACAATTATCATGGACATTTTTTATGAGGAGAGGGATATTACTTTGGATTCAGATCCAATCAGTTTTGACCAGCCTGCCAATGATCCCAATTCATCAATGTGGATGTTTTCCATGCAAGATGAATTGAATTCTATGTCTGTTAATGATGTTTGGAATTTGGTTGAATTACCAAAAGGATGCAGACCGATTGGTTGTAAATGGATTTTCAAGACCAAATGGAACTCTAAAGGTGAAATTGAGTGTTACAAGGCCAGACTTGTAGCAAAGGATTCAGCTAGAGAGAGGGCATAGATTACAAGGAAACATTCTCACCAGTCTCGACAAAAGATTCTTTCAGAATCATCATGGCTTTAGTTGCACATTTTGATTTGGAACTTCATCAGATGGATGTCAAAACAGCTTTCCTAAATGGAGATCTTGAAGAGGATGTTTACATGCAACAACCCCTTGGCTTCAGGCAAGCTGATACAGAGCATCTTGTGTGCAAACTTAAGAAATCTATTTATGGTTTGAAATAGGCATCTAGACAGTGGTATCTTAAGTTCGATGAAGTTATCACTTCTTGTGGTTTCAAAGAAAATCTTGTGGACCAGTGTATTTATCTGAAGATCAGTGGGAGTAAGTTCATTTTCCTTGTGCTTTATGTTGATGACATTCTTCTTGCCAGCAATAATGTTGATCTTTTGCATGAGACAAAACGATTATTATAAATCACTTTGATATGAAGGATCTTGGTGAGGCCTCTTATGTTTTGGGCATTGAGATTCATCGTGATAGGTCTTGTGGCGTTCTTGGTTTGTCTCAAAAAGGTTACATTGAGAGGATGTTAAAAAGGTTTAATATGTTAGCATGTTCCCCTAGTAAGGCTCCAGTTGTAAAAGGGGACAAATTTGGCAAGTCTCAATGTCCACAGACAGAATTAGAGTGCAATCAGATGAAGAACATACCTTATGCATCTGCTGTTGGTAGTTTGATGTATGCTCAAGTTTGTACACGGCCTGACATTGCCTATGTTGTTAGTGTACTTGGGAGATATTTGAGCAACCCTGGTGAAGCGCATTGGGTAGCTGCTAAGAAAGTCATGAGATATTTGCAGGGCACTAAGGATTTTATGCTTACTTATAGAAGAACCGATTCACTTGATGTAGTCGGTTACACTGACGCAGATTTTGCTGGATGCCTAGATGACCTCAAGTCTACTTCTGGATATGTTTTTGTGATGGCAGGTGGGGCTATATCTTGGAAGAGTGTCAAGCAGACACTCACTGCATCTTCTACTATGCAAGCTGAGTATGTGGCGTGTTATGAAGCCACTATTCAAGCTTTATGGTTAAGGAATTTTATCTCAGGGCTACAGATTGTTGACTCTATATCTAAACCATTGAGGATGTTCTATGACAACTCCGCTGCGGTACGTTTCTCTCATAACAATAAAAGTACTTCAGGCTCTAAACACATTGACATTAAGTATTTTTTGGTCAGAGAGAAAGTTCAAGAGTCACAGATTACAATGGAGTAGATTGCTACAGAAAACATGATTGCAAATCCTCTTACTAAGGGCTTGACTCCAAAAGTCTTTCAAGAGCATGTCACTAATATGGGACTTGTTAGTTCTTTTGATGCATTTTATTAGTGGGAGTTTTGCTCAATATGTTTGCATTTGAACTTTCAGTTTTATTGCATTATTATTGTTCTCAAGAATATATATATATATATGCATTTTTTATGGCCATTTGTTTATGTGTACACACTTATCTATTTGCCTCCTACAGAAAATTGAGGTTATATGTGGTGTATTTACCTCATTCGGTATCTGAGGTTCCAGTCAATACACATACATCTAGTCACTAGTAAAGACTCGTTTGATTGAGGTCTAGTGCTAGTGTTGTGGGACATCCGGACCAGTCCCAATGAGCTTCTTTGATTGAAGCTTGAGCGTTTGGGAGACGCTTGTAGTTAATGAGACCTTCGGTATCTGTCTCATAGGGCTCATTTGGTTTTCAAGCCAGGACCAATTTGTAAATAGACATGATGATCACTATTGCATG
>NC_056567.1:29585567-29616852 GCF_013358625.1 Macadamia integrifolia | reverse complement strand
TTCATCATCTTTCCCTAGTTTTGAAAAGGTGCATATCTAAGAATTTGGTTTTGAATTGGGAGAAATGTCATTTTATGGTTAAATCTGGTATTGTTTTAGGCCATGTAATATCCAATGAGGGAATTAAGGTAGATAGAGCAAAAGTGGATTTAATTGATAATTTACCACCTCCTCAATCTGTTAAGGATGTCCGTCTTTTCTAGGGCATGCAGACTTCTACAGAAGGTTTATTAAGAACTTTAGTCATTTAGCCCGACCTCTCACCTCATTACTTGTCAAAGATCAGACTTTTGATTTTCCAAAGAGTGCCTAGAATCCTTCAAACAACTTAAGAAGGAGTTGACCAATGCACCCATTGTTCAACCACCTATTTGGACTGAACCTTTTGAACTGATGTGTGATGCTTCAGATTTTGCCATAGGAGCAGTTTTAGGTCAAAGGATTAATAAGTTACCCACTGTCATTTACTATGCTAGTAGGACCTTAAATGATGCACAACTCAATTATACAACCACTGAAAAAGAATTTTTAGCTGTTGTGTTTGCATTAGAAAAGTTTTGGTCTTACTTAGTTGGCTCACATGTGGTGGTGTATACTGATCATTCTGCCCTCAGATACCTAGTTCAGAAGAAGGATGCCAAAGCCCGTCTCATTAGGTGGGTTTTACTTTTGCAAGAGTTTGATTTAGAAATTAGGGATAAGAAAGGAGTTGAAAACCTAGTTGCAGACCATTTATCCCGGCTTCCCAATTCCTTGACTGTTGATTCTCCAGTCAACGAGAACTTTCCAGATGAACAATTATTTGCAATGTCCAGTGAACCATGGTTTGCTGACATTGTCAACTTCTTAGTTTCAGGTGTGACTCCGGATCACTGGTCCACTCAAGATAAGTATAGGTTTCATTCCCAAGTTAAACACTTTTTCTGGGATGATCCTTATTTGTTTAAGATATGTCCGGATCAGATTATCCGACGATGTGTTCCTGATCATGAGCAACATTTTATTCTCTCTTTTTGTCATGATCATGCATGTGGTGGACACTTTGGACCTAAGAAGACTGCCGCAAAGGTTCTCCAATGCGGATTTTATTGGCCCACTCTTTTTAGAGATGCTTTTGATTTTTGCAAGGCTTGCCCTGCCTTCCAGTTTTTTGGCCGTATCAATAAAAGGAACATGATGCCCCTCAACCCTATTTTGGTAGTTGAGATCTTTGATGTATGGGGCATCGATTTTATGGGACCATTCCCTAATTCTTTTGGGAATTTGTACATACTTTTGGCCGTTGATTATGTTTCTAAATGGATAGAGGCCATACCTTGTAAAACTAATGACCACAAAGTGGTGGTCCAGTTTCTCAAAGAGAACATTTTTTCCCGCTTTGGTGCACCACGTGCAATAATTAGTGATAGGGGTACTCATTTTTGTAATCGGCCTTTTGAGACCCTAATGAAAAAGTATGGGGTCACTCATAAGTTATCTACCCCTTATCACCCCCAAACTAGTGGCCAAGTGGAGGTGTCTAATAGGCAGATCAAACAAATCTTGGAGAAAACTGTTAATCCCAACCGTAAGGATTGGTTCCTTAGGCTCATTGATGCCTTGTGGGCCCATCGGACTGCATTCAAGACCGACCTTGGCCAGTCTCCCTACCGTTTGGTGTATGGAAAAGCTTGTCACTTACCAGTTGAGTTGGAGCATAAGGCCTTTTGGGCCATTAAGAAGCTTAACTTTGATTTGTCTGATGTGGGAATTCATCGTAGGCTCCAACTATCTGAGTTGGAGGAACTTAGGAATGAAGCATATGAAAGTTCTAGAATTTACAAGGAAAAGACCAAAGCTTTCCATGATAAACACATTCTGCGTAAATCTTTCGCAATTGGTGATAAGGTCTTATTGTACAACTTTCGATTGCATCTTTTTCCTGGTAAGCTTAGATCCCGATGGGATGGCCCATTTATTGTTCATAATGTATATCCCCATGGGGCTGTGGAGATTTTGAATCCAGGAACAGGGGTAATTTCGAAGGTTAATGGTCAGCGTTTGAAACCGTTCCTCGAGTTTCCTACTACTAGTAGTGAAGAGGTCATGGATCTCCATGAACCTCTTTACACTGATGATTAACTGTTATTCAGGTATGACCCCCTTGCATTGTCTTTGCTTTTAATTCTTTCCATGCATTGAGGACATTGCATGACTTAAGTGTGGGGGAGGGACACCAGTTTTTATTTATTTATTTTTTATTTTTTTTTTCACTTTGTTCTGTTTGTTTTTCTTTTTATTTTTTTGAACTTGCTAAGGATGAGGTCCTACTTTGGCTTTTGGCTAATGATCATACCATTCGGTTGCTTGATGTATGAAAATAAAAGTTTTGACTAAGGTACCCATTTTGAACGTATAAAACCCTGTTGAGAAGAAAGAAACAAGCATGTGTCTTGAGATGGGACTTTCTTTTGAAAATAAGAGACCCCTGTTTTATGGTGATGGACCATATGTAAGTCTGTGGGTTCCTTGTACTTTTGATTTGGAGTTGAGACCTTCTTTTTAATTTGGCATGGGTTGACAAATGCAAAATTTTAAATGAAATGTGAAATCTGGTATAAAGAAGAATAAGAGTTGATTCCCTTGGAACTAGACAGGGCATTGCGCCTCAGGAAGCGTGGTATCTTGATCGAAATTCCTTGGGAGGAAACTTCTGAAGTAACTCTAGCATCACTGCCTTTGTGGGCATATGCAAAAAGCGAAGCTACATAGTAACTTGGGTGTCTGGTGTTTGCTCCACCATGTCATTCAGGCCAAAAGTAGTGGAGTAGAATAGAGTTTATTAAGCAGAAAAAAAAGAGAAAAAAATATGCAAATGTCATTATTGCTTGGTAACATGTTTGGTAAAAAACACTCCAACGCTTTAGTCATTGGTTCCCTATTTCTTCACAAGTGGTTTTGCCTTAAGATAAGGATGTTTTGGAAGAGACGAGGTGAGTTCCAAATTAAGAAATATGCTAGTGCCTGGAATTGATAAAGGGTAATAAAAGTTCAAGTGTGGGGATCCCTTGTAAGAGAAATTATCTTTGCTCCGGATTGGTATGGGCCTTACCTTTAGCCAAAGTTGGGATTTGTTTATTCTGAATTTTGGGTGTATGTTCACTGCAAACACCCACGAGACACAACTCGTCCACTAGGGGTGACCTAGGGGTTTAAAGGCTTGTTGCACATGCTAAGTGCAACCGTGATTCCTACGAAAGTGAGTTAGGTTTTTTTTATCTTTATTCTTTTTCTTTTTGTTTTGCTCGAGGACTAGCAAAGTCTAAGTGTGGGGGAATTCTGATGAGCACATTTATGTGTGAAATCTAGGGTAGTAAAACATGCATTTTACATATTTAGAATGGAGCTACCTTGGGTTTTACTCTCTTTTTGCAGGTTTTATATTTTCAAGGCCTTAAGGACTATCGGGCGCTATATCTTCAATTTTACACGTAAAGAGGTCCTATTTCTTTCCATGGTTGCGAAGAGGACGAAATTCTGAGCAAGATGGACGTGTTCAATTAAAAGTACACATTCGTTTGGTCACCCATACAAATGATTATTCTTTTTCGGGTCAGAAAAAGAGTAATGGATCAGAACTGAACCGAGATGCAGAACCAGCCCGTTTGCAATTGTCCCAGAGGTACAAGGAATATTTCAAATGCCAACAAGGATCGATGGACCACATCTTTAAGTGATTAAAGATTTGTTTTTGGTAACAACAACTACCTAGCTTAGTTGGTGAGCTATGGTGTACAAAATTCTCTTGCTCACCAAGAGGTCTCAAGTTCGAATCTTATAGTTGTTTTTTTTAGAAGATTTTGTTGAAGATTTCCTGCTTTTCACTCACTTAAAGCACTAAGGGCATGGAGGGGATTTCCACATCAAGTTAGAAGCAAGCAAAATCGTGGAAGCAAGAAGAGAAGAAAAAGAAAAAAAAAAAGGAAAGCAAAATCGTGGAAGCAAGAAGAGAAGAAAAAAAAGGAAAGAGAAAAAAAGGGGAGAACCAAAAATTGTCCAAATCTTCTCTCTCCTCCACATCATCACCAAATATTGTTCAAATCACACAAAGAAGAAGAAAATCGTCCCTAGGAGAGAGAAAAAGAAGAAAAAAAATTAGGAAAAAAAAAAGGAAAGAAAATAAGCAAAAAATTTTAGGAAATTTCTCAAAATTTATTTCTCTCTTCTCTCTCCTCCATCTTAGCACTTTTGGACTCAAAAGATCTCACAATCAATTGTGGGTTTCTCTCTTTTAGGAAATAAAAAATTGTTACCCTACCTCTCCATTCCCTATAAATACAACTCATGTAAGAGGAGGGGAGACAATTCATTCTTCTTCTAGTTTTCTTTAGTTGCTCTCTCTCTTCCTCTTTCTCTCTTTAGTTTTAGTTCTTCTCTATTTTTGCTTTAATCACTTTTGTAATAGTTTTTTTATTTCAATTAATGCAAGCACTCTTTTATTCTTATTCAGCCTTTTTATGTTTATGATTTATGCAATTGAGTTGTAATTTTTTAAGTTATAGTTCTAGGCTTAGATCTAGGTGACAAGATCATGAGCCGTGGAGCAATTTTTTTTCAAGTTCAAGCATTGATTCAAGTAAGTAGGCTCCTTCAGTAGTCTTCTCTCCCCCCTCTCATTCCCTCTTCTGACTACCCTTTCTTTCTTAATTTAGGATTTTTATTTTTCAGTCGTTACATTATTGCTATTCCTTTCCCCCAAGGTTCATGGCTAGTGTATGTGTTGGCTTTGCCCCTCCTAGTCATAGAACCATCAATTTATTGTTTTTATTTTAATTGTCTCCCTTTCCGTAAAGTCAAGTAGAGTAACCCTTGTAAGAGTGACTCTCTGGTCAAGTAGGGAAGCTCATATTATGATGCATCCCTCGGGCTAAGTAGAGAAACCTACTTGTGAGTCTCTCTCTAGCTTTATTCCCTTTCTTTTACTTTATTTTTATTTTAGCATTTTTTTTCCTTTATTTATTTATTTATTTATTTTTTAATTGCGTGGGTTGTTTATTTTTAGTTATTTATTTATTTAATTTTAATTGCGTGGCTTGCGTCTTTAAATTCTTAGATGACGAATGGTTAGGACGTTATTTTTAGGACGGTAATTAGAATTAGATCACAACCATTAATCAGTTCACTTTCGCATTATTAAAAGAAATAAAAAAATAAAGTGGCTGCTCTCCCTGTGTTCGACCCGTAGCTACACTGATCCGTACGCTTGCGATTATATTTTATATCTCAAACAAGGCCAAACTAAAGGCACCTGTAGATGCACCTCCAGTCCCTCTTAGGTTAGTTCTTGAAGAGGAAGACTTAATGCTTATGTTATCATGAACACCCCTCAGGAACCACCAGAAACCGAAAGGGAAAAGAAAATGAGAGAAAAGCTCTAATGGCTGGAGTATGCCTTCCGAAGCAGTAAAGGAATAGAAGATGAATTTCTGAATGTGGAAGGAATGTGTTCTTCCCGGAGGTTGAAACCCAAGCAAATTCAGTTCAAATCATAAAGCCACTACCCCATAATCTTCGATGCCTCCACCTCAGCAGTGGGGTTCAAATATTGAAATTTGTCACTCAAAAATATCCCCAGCCCTCACTTTCTACGGAGTGGTTTGGACTAAAGATTTCTCTTAGGCTGTGTTTGGTAGCCAAGAGAAGAAAAGAAAATTATACTTTTTTCTTGGTTTGAGAATTTCTCTTTATTCTTAGCATATCGTGAAGTTTTCTTTTGCTCCCAAAAAAAAAGATATTCTTATCAAAAAGACTAGAAATAATGTTCAGTTGCACACCCAGGTTAGGGTAGGATTTCGCTAGCATAATGGTATATACCGAGATAATTAATTATTTTACCACTGCCATACTATGTTATAATAATAGTCATGAATATGTGCTTTCCAAATATCCCTGACATGCCAAGATAATGCCAGTCTATTTCTCAATACTCATGTGGTATGTCATTACGTGCTAAATTTTCGGTGAGGATCCAAAGGATACTCAGTGTCATCAGAACCAATCTATTTCAAAACTAGTGGCTAGATCCATGATGTGATTTAAACTCCAGTGATATTTTCCTATTTGCAATATTACACAACTTGTATTGACAATCGGCTGTAATACATCTATACGAAGATTGAGGAAGCACTATCAAATGTTACATAAGGGTTATATTTATAGACTAAGCATGGACTTAACAATACTTCAAACCCACACGGACTCAACACACATACAATTCCGATCATACAATAATTCAGAACCAATAATTTCACGGACTTCAACATGTTACAATCTAGTAGTAAAAACAAAGCATAAAAGAAGGCATTCATAATAAAGGCATACATAATAGAGTGCTTTAATCAGTCTCTGGTCCACTGCTACTATCTCACTAGCTGTACTGAAGAAAATTATGTTCATCCCAGGAACAAATTTCTTCATTTCTCTTTCGATTCTCTTCTTCTTTTGCTTTTGAATGCTTGGCCTTGAGCAAAGCTCGGGCAGTAGGATGCCCTCTCTTTTGTGAGGGTTGAATCCTTTGAGTAGGATCATTCTCATCTGAATCACTTTGTATCATTCCAACTATTCCATGATTAGGAAGGGCATTGATAGTCACATTTGGCTGGATCTTCAATTCCAGTTCAATCTGCCCTGATTCAATCAAATCTTGTACTGCGTGCTTTAGGGTGATACACTAGTTGGTGAGATGACCCTTTTGATTATGGAAAGAACAATATTCATTGTCCTTGTACCAAGGAGGTGGAGGATCGCTGATTGGACGTGCAAGCGTCGTACTTAAGAGGCCTTCTTTCTTCAATTTCTCATAACACACAGACAAGGGCATCCCAAATCTAAGAATTGCCTCCTCTGTAGTGAACCTTTTTGAGCTGGAAGACTTGGCTTAATAACAACTGGAGCAGGCTTAAGAGTTGTTGCATGCACCGTATGCTGCTAGTCAGTGCTTGTGGTAGTTACAGTGTTCACTTCTATATTACGTCCTTTACTATACCTTGTATTCTTACTCTGCTCTGACGAACCTTGGGGATTGTTCCGGTGTTGCGCTTCCCTAAAGATTCGTTTTTCAAATCTTCTCCCTGTTGCTAGCAATGTTGAGAATGTCTTGATGTGCTGACTATATAACACATCATAATAAGGATTTTCCAAGTTATTTAGAATCATTTCAACTTGCTCTTTTTCAGTAGGTCAAGATGTCGTCATATCTCCCTTATCTCGAAACTTTAAGATAAACTCCATGAAACCCTCACCTGGAGCCTGTCGAACATTTCTGACTCTCGTCGAGTTATATCTAGTTCAGTGTTGTAAGAATACTGCTTGGTGAATGCTTTCATAATCTTTGACCAATTGTGACTATGGGAAGGGTCCAACTGAGTTAACCAAGGAAGAGCTGGGCCTGAAAGAGTAAGCAAAAATGCTTGCCCCATTTGTTCTTCAATAAATCCCCATAATCTAGAAATATTAATGAAGACCTTCAAGTGCGCCCTCGAGTCACCTTTGCCATCAAACTTATCCATGTTCCATTTAAATTTCTCTGAAATATGAGCTCCGGGAAAGAGGACCATCTCATCAGTTTCTGTGGCTTGAACATCTACGGCCTTCCCCTTCTGCAACAACTTTTCAAGTCTTTCTAATTGTTCCCTCATCTTTCTTTCCCTTTCAGTTTCAGGGGGTTCAATAGGAAGATTTGGTCGGATTTCCTCTTCATCAACTTCGACCACAAGCCTCGGTATGGTACGAGGTGCATTGGACCCCATCTTGGACCATTCCTGTTCTCCTGGGGTTAAAATAGGTTCAGTTTGTTGCTGAGGATGCTTGGCACTAGTAAACTGGTTGAATAAATGATGCAACTCTTCCAACTTTAACTGCATCATATCCACTCTCCTTTTCTGTTGGGCATCTAGTTGACTTTTACTAACCGGATCCATATTCGTTGACTATTCAGATGATGCTAAGCTAGGTGAACTTGGTGGAGTGAGTTAAACTATAAGTTCCACCGTTGATAAGGACCTCTCAGGGCTAACTCGGATCAAACGATTATCTTGACGGGTCCACACAGACAGTGGGGAATTTTTTTGACGTGGAATCATGCCTGACCTAAACCAAGAAATTTAAATTTTAGATTTTTATTATTTTTTTATTATTTTTTTTATGATGCACACATAAAATTACTCCCCCTCAATAATAAGTGTCTAAATTTGTCCCAATCTTCACAGTTGGTATTCACACATTTTTTTTTAGGGCCCAATTTAGACACAAATTATTGTGTGGGAAAACAAACAAGTTGGTCCACGCAAGAACAACCTCGCAGCTGATTTCACATAGGTATTTTGTTTCTCCCTGTAGCATGGAAATACCTAATTATTCCTGACTCTGGGATTGGTTCTATGGAACATTATCAGTTTGGAACACATGCTAATATAATGTGGTGAAGCAGGAATCACCCCATAGGCACAGTTACGTGAATCAAAACCGATATAGGTACATCTCCCAATTCCCAGTTGTCAAAGAACACATCAGGTTTAAACATATATAGGAAAAATCTCACCCTAGGCGAAAAAAGCTAGAAGGGTTCTAACTTGAGCCGCAAACAATTACTGAGTCAGTTTATGGGGTACCTTAGTTGTTTAATGATCTAGTTCCTATATGATGCGATGCAATGGGCAAGGCTGTATGATAGAACAAGTTTACCCTTGATAGAACCGATATACTTATCATTGAAAGTATATCATGGGTACGTGGTTCCTTTGATAAAACAGATGGTATTGTATCAAGGGGTGTGACTTCGCCGGTGATTGTCCATGACATTACATGGGTTCAGCCGGCTAACAACAGGGGTAGGTGTATCCGTGAGTGTGTGTGCACAAGTGTAGTGCAGAAAGTGGCCATTAGTTAATCTCAGAATGGCCTGACATGTTCTACCACTCTGAGGGTTTCAAAATATCGACCATCCTCGTCAACCAATTTCACTTCGAGCACTCTTATGTAAGAAGTGGGCATCATTTGATCTCAGAGTACTTAGTATATCGTGCACTGACCTCCCTGAGGGTGCGGGCATGACAGGGAGTACCCTCGTTAACTGATTTCACTTTGAACATGACGCATGATGCAGTTAGCAAGCAATATACAGACATGTTTACACACAATAATGATGAGGGAAAAAAATTCTAACGTTCATTATAAGCTTCTGGTATAGAAAATTTGACAGTCCCTAGTGGAGTCGCCACTGTAAGGGAAAATACCTTTTTACTCTCTCTCTCTTTTTCCGCTCTTTTCCTCCTCACCTATGGTCTACCTCGCAAGGGGTGAATGGATTGAATGGTCTCCAAAACATGGTCTGGAGACTATTAGGGGGATGGGGAAAGCATGATGCTGGAGTCGCCATCTAGGATTTAAGGCCTAGAACCCTATGGTGGAGCCCAATTTTGATCGAGAGATTGAGCTCGAATAGGGGGTTAGATTCCTGTGAAAGGAAGGAACTCCCGAATTTGACTTCATACTTTGGTCTTTTTCAGAGATAGGGGTTTGTGTCAGGTTACAAGTGTGAGAAGGTGTTAGGCACCCACCTCGCCCAGAATTTTTGGTCTTTCTACTAGAAGCTTGGATTTCTAATAATCTCCCCCGAGAATTTTAACAGTCTAAGCTAGTACAGAAGTTCTATTACATGAAATAACATAAACATATATACATAAACTTGCTTGAAAGAATTCTACATAAAATAATGAAATTTACATAAAATAATGAAAAAAAAATGCAATTATCTTTTTTTTTTCGCTAGAAAGTCAGAAATATGTATTAAAAAAGAGAGAAAAAAAAGGGGAAAAATATAATAGAACCTAAGAGCCAGAAAACGAGCGTCCACCTATGGCATTGCCATCAGCGGAGACTCACTTCCGCTATCTCATAAATCTAAATCTCGTTCTTCCTGCCTCATCTAAAAATAGCTCGCTCATGATGCGATGAGGTAGGATTACATCATCAAAAGAAATCCCAGTCTTAGCTGCTTCTTTAGCCAAATAATCTGCAATCGGATTAGCTTCCCTGAAACAATGCGAGATCTTCCAAGAAATGTTATTTAAATAACTAAGAAGGTGGTTCCATTCCTGATGAACAAACCAAGGAATAAGCCTATGGTGGAATAGGCCAACCACTGCAGAGGAATCAAACTCTATCCAAAAGTGATTAAAATGTCTTTCACGAGCAAGAGAAATCCCCTTAATTATACTCCAAATCTCAGCCGAGAAACTGTCAGTGACATCTAGAAAAATGTGATAGCAGAATAGCATTCTACCATCATGATCTCTAAATACACCTCCCCCTCCTGCACGCCCTGGGTTACCCAAAGAGCAGCCATCTGTGTTAAGTTTCACCCAATCACGCATGGGCTTGCACCAGTGAACTTCCAGGATAGGATTTGAGCAATGAGAGGACGTAGAGAGATGCAGTCTTCTGCACAGGGTGATGTCCTCAACCGATCTGGGATAAAATTTTTTGCTGCTAGATATAAAGTGGATGTCCCCTTTAATATTGCTAAAAATCATGTCTAAACTTCTTTTCGTCCCTTCAAAACGCCTTTGGTTTCTTTCTTGCCAGATTGCAGCCAGAGAAGAGAACAAGGCAATCACCCAAGCCTCTTTGGGGGGCCAATTTTTGGCTTTGTTTTTCCACCAAGACACCAAATCAATTATTGAAGCTTTAGAAGACCATGTCAAGTTAAAAAGACCAACAATCATTCTCCATAAGTCAGAAGAAAATTTGCAAGCAAGAAACAAGTGGCAAATGGATTCAGAATTGGAGCCACATAGGTCGCAGCGAGATGGGAAATGGATACCCTTTGCTTGAATTTGGTCATCAGTTGGGATTTTCCCATAGATCAAGAGCCAACCCAGTATTGATAGTCTTGGTGGAATATGTTTGCTCCAAACAAAAGATGACCAAGGAACCTTGGATTTAGAGGACCTCAAGCCATTCCATGCCGAATTGACTGAGAAGGTCCCCATAGAGTCTATGCTCCACACGCATCTGTCCTCCATAGGGACAAAGGGTAGCTTGACGGCCTCTATCCTTTGAAAAATTTCTGCAAGAAAATCAGATTGCACTGGAGGCAGCGCCCAAGACCCATCAACAATAAAGTCAGCCACAGTTTGATTAAGGTTTGAGAAAAGCTCTTCATTCAACTCAGAGAGAACCTCTATGGGTTTAGGCCCAAGCCAATTATCGTTCCAGAAATTTATTTTTCTTCCACTGCCAATGATCCATCTCTCATTGTCCGAAATAAATTTCCACATTCTTCTTATACCCGGCCAAATGGAAGAGCGCCTATAAGAGCATTTAGGAAGGCCTGAATGAAATAAAAACCTAGCTCGAAGCAGGCTGCTCAGCTGGGAATCTTCTGCCTTGATTGACCATGCTAGTTTGGCAATTAAAGCCATATTAACCTCACGCAGCCTTCTGATGCCAAGACCTCCCTTGTCCTTGGGTTTACAAATTGTATCCCATTTGACAGTGGTAGCCTTAGAAGAGTCTATCTCACCAGTCCATATAAAATTCCTCATCCACTTTTCAAGATTCCTGATTAAGGGAGAAGGCCACCAGTAAACTGAAAAGTTGTGCAAAGTCATTCCAGAGATGACAGACTTTACAAGTTCAACTCTCCCTGCCATGGACAAAAGTTTCCCCTTCCAGCCAGCCAGCTTGGCTTTAATTTTGTCCATAACAGGGAGAAGGGGGTCTCTTTTCACTTGGCCTTGGAAGATCTCAACGCCTAGGTATTTTGTTGGGAAGTTGCAGCAAGGAATTTCCAACTCTTCTACAATCCACTGCTTCCTTACTGGAGGAATTTTCCCCAAGAAAAACTTACTTTTCTCTAAATTAAAAAACTGCCCAGAGCATTTTTGATAGATAGCAAGGAAGGACTTCAAATTTCTAACATACCTCTTGGAAACGTTCATGCAAATGAAGACGTCATCGGCGAATAAGAGAACACATACGGTAACACATGAATGCTCTATGACAAGAAAATCATAATCATTATTTCATGTGAGGAACACATGCGGTAACACATGAAATGATGAACCGAATTACATTTAATGAACAGATACTAAAATTAATACATGAAACTATAACAGTAAATCATTATTTTATGCAATAAACACATAAAACAATATATACAGAAATGAGGCAAATGAAATTACAATATAGAATCTACATGCTAATGACCGATGAAAATAGTGAATTTTTCGATAATTTTCCTCGACTCAGGGGCAACGATTCATTTTTTTTCTCTCTTTCTTGGGGAAATTAAATACTTCCTACCTAGGTAAGAAAGTTGACAAGGCTTTTTTTTGCTAACGTGACTACGGATTTTGGTTTCTGGGAATCTGAGTGGGGCTTCTGTACTATATTTCTAGAATCGGAATCAACTCTGGAAATTTGGGCAGGGCTTCTGCGTCGTATTCCTAGGGTTGGAATCAGCTCTGGAAATTTATGCAGAGCTTCCGCGCCATATTTCTAGGGTTGGAATCAGCTTGGGAATTTTGGGCAAAGCTTCCGCGCCATATTTCTAGGGTTGGAATTAGCTCAGGAATTTTGGGCAAAGCTTCCGTGCCATTTTTCTAGGGTTGGAATCAGCTCGAGAATTTTGGGCAGAGCTTCCGCGTCGTATTTCTAAGGTTGGAATCAGCTCAGGAATTTTAGACAGAGCTTCCACGTTGTATTTCTAAGGTTGGAATCAGCTCAGGAATTTTGGACAGAGCTTCCACGCCATTTTTCTAGGGTTAGAATCAGCTCAGGAATTTTGGGCAGGGCTTCCACGCTGTAATAAAAGTATACAATTTAAATAAAAAGAACTTGAATAGGAGTTCAATACTAACCCGACATGGACAACCTAGGCTTCCAGCAATGAGACAGTTAACTTCAGCTAGCTTAGGATTCTTACACTCTTTTTCTTTCTTCTCTCTCTCTCTTTTGAAACAATGTTTTCTTCAAGGATTTTTCTTAGGGATTTTTCTCTCTGTTGTTTTCTGCCTGTTTTTTTCTGCCAGACTTTTATAATGACCCAGGGGTCACTATTGATATGAGAGGAGGAGGGGTAGGGTGTAAAAAGACTGAGGCCATGAGAGGGGGGCCAAATCCGTGTGAGCCCCCCACACGGCACGGATTTGTAATCCCTTACACAATCTGTGTAAGGCCTTACACGGATTGTGTAAGGGTTTACACGGACCCCTCTATGTCACCCCATTACTGTAGGTAACAGGACATGTGTCACCTTGTTCTACTCCATAGCACCCCATTTACGCCTCCAGACACTCCCGCAGACTGGGCAGCTACTCCTAGCCTGGGCGACAGTAGGCTTTGGTGGAGTTCTTATCACGTAAATAACAGTGCGTAGGTCGGTAAGTTTTGGTTTGGATAGGGAATGGTCCAGTTTAAGTTTATGGTTTGGTTTAATTTTAAGGTTTAACTTAAGGTTAGATTTAGGTTTAAGGTTAGATTTAGTTTTGGGTTCGGGTTTAGGTTCAGGTTTTAGTCAGGTTTAGGGTTTAGGGTTTAGGATTTGATTTAGATTAGGGTTTAGATTTGGTTCAAGTTAGGGTTTAGGATTTGGTTCAATTTAGGGTTTAGGGTTTGGTTTAGATTAGGGTTTAGGGTTTTTCTTAGATTAGGGTTTGGTTTGGTTTGGTTTGGTTTGGATTAGGGTTTAGGGTTTGGTTCAGATTAGGGTTTTGGGGGTTTAGGATTTGGTTTAGATTAGGGTTTAGGGTTTGGTTTGGATTAGGGTTTAGGGTTTGGTTTGGATTAGGGTTTAGAGTTTGGATTAGATTAGGGTTTAGGGTTTGGTTTAGATTAGGGTTTAGGGTTTGGTTTAGATTCGGGTTTAGGGTTTGGTTTAGATTAGGGTTTAGGGTTTGGTTTAGATTAGGGTTTAGGGTTTGGTTTAGATTAGGGTTTAGGGTTTTGGTTTGGTCTGGTTCAGGGTTTGGTTTGGTTTGGTTTAGTGTTTGATCTGGCTTAGGGTTTGGTCTGGTTTGGTTTAGTTTAGGGTTTCGTTTGGTTCAGGGTTTGGTTCAGGGTTTGGTCTTGTTTAGGGTTTGGTTTAACTGGTTCAATGTTCAAGTAGGCATTACGGAACACCTGGGCATCCCTTTTTTTCATACAAGATATCAATGAGCCTGTATTTCTGAATATTTTCCAATGATACGAGAATCGAGCACCTACCAGGTTCATTTGTCGTCTTCTAGAAAAAGGTATTAATGACCACTTTCGATCACCCTCTCCACATCATTTAAAATATCAGGTTTGACCGATCACAAGTTTTGGGATAATCTGGACTTATGCCGAAAATTCAATTTCTTTCTGAAAGAGAGAAAATATGTCTCCTCATTGCCCATAATTCATCATTTCGAGGGGGGACAAAATTTTGTGTCTATAGATAGGTTTTCTACCCTTGTTTTTCAATTGTTGCCCCATATTTGTCAGAGTTAATTTTTTCGTATGAAATTCTGCATGGATATTGAGAGAAAAACTTAAAAATTGATGGATGATTATGTGGAGACCAAGTCCACAAATTAAAATTTGAGTTCTAAACCAAGCTGCCTTGGCAGAGAAATGGTTTCTTCCATCACCTGAATATCGGCCATGTAGCAAATCAGGTGAGATCTAAATTTGGTGGCAGGTTGTCCCCTTAAATGTCATTAGATGTCACTAAATTTTCCCGGTTGAAAATAAGGCGTTCATTAGAAAGTAAAATTTTTGTGGAAACAATTAAAAGAAATGGATGGCTGAAAATAAAAGGGAAAATGCCAGCAGGTGTGTAGGATTCAATTTGGCTTTGAATTTGACAATTATCCAGACTAGTTTATTGGACCCTTTTACCTAATAAAGCAAACTTCTTCCCCCTTTTTCTCTTCACATCTGTTACCTATTTATCTATTTATTATTATTATTAATTTTTTTTTTTTGTGGAAATCTGCTATCTAGGTATTGAACCATGACAAAAGGGAATCTGATTTCCTCATAACTCATGTGTTGCAATTTGAAGTTCCTTTTTTTGCTAAAGTTCAGCAAATGAATATTATTAGAAAAAAATATGTGTTTCATCTATTCTTACACTATAGCTTTGCTATATGGTGGTGTCAAAATTTTTGAATGTTTTTAATTTAAGGTGGCATGGTTTCCTGTCGACCCAAGAATCATGGTTTCCTGTCGATCCAAGAATTATTTTCATCATGGAAAAGGAAAACAACTTCTCTGCTTGCTTGAGCAGATCTGGTATGTTTCAGTATGTTTTACACTAGATTTGGCTTGAAAGAAATAGCAGGAAATATGACAATTGTAAAAAACTTTCAAGTCTTATGGTGGAACCAGTGATCAATGACCTAAGGAATTTTTCATTTGTTACTCCTATTCAGATCATGTCAGTGGGAGATCTTCAGATTTCAACATTAATGCGTTTGGTGCGGTCAAGTCCTAGACAAAAGCATATCAAAGAGCTTTATTGGGATCGACCTCCCGTGGGATGCTGCCAAATTAATATTGATTGAGGCAACCCGGGGCATGTAAGAGTTGGAAGCTTTATTCGGAATTATGTTGGATGTCCTATTCATTGTTTTTCCTCCTTTGAAGGTATCTCCTCCAACTTTGGAGCAGAGTTTGCTATATTTTTTGAAGCGATCAACATAGCTATGCTCCTAGACTTATCTTGGATTGAAGTGGAGTGTGATTCGTAAGCAGTTGTGTGGTGCATTGCGCTGAGGTCAATCCCATGGATTTTTAGATAGAGGTAGTTGGCAGTGTTGAGCTACTTAAATAGAATTCAATGGAATATTGGTCATTGTTTCCATGAAGTTAATATAGTAGCGGATGGACTAGCTAAACATGCAGCTGGGACTAGATCCTCAATAGTGTAGATGTCTCCTCCAAGATTCATGACTAATAATATAGAATGGGATGCTATGGAAAAACCAAGATATAGTTTCTTGTGAATCTTGAGTCTTGTTAGTTTCAGCATTTTGTTTCGTTTTTCTTCTCTATTAATGGCAATGTTGAAGGTGGAGTAGGGAATCGAAATTTTTTTGTGTGTTTCTGCCCTTTTGTGTTTCATTCTTTTTAATATATCACTTTGCTGACCTTAAGCAAAAAAAAAAAAAAAAAGAAAGAACTACTGTCTCGTTATTCCACCTTGGCATGGCCATCAACAGAGATATCAAGACAACCAAAAGAAAATTACTTAAATCTATATCTAGGTCTTTTCTGAAAGTTCTAGTTTAAATCATAAGCTATAAAAAGAGGAGCCTCAATCTAGAAAGTTGTGGATCTTGTAGCTGCCGCATGCTTTGCAAGTTTATCCACCAACATGTTTATCTCTCTGTAGCAATTTGGAGTACTCAGTTATATCTATATACCACTAAATTTTCTTGAACCTCTTCTTTGATTATGATGGCTAGTTTCACACCAAGTTCTATTTAGTCTAGATAAGAAACATAAGAAAACTAGGTTTATGAGAATGACCTAGAATTGATGGATAATTTGGTAATTAAAAATTTTGAGGACTGAAGGGTTGTTGGAATTTTACTTCAAGGGTAGTCATAGAAAAGAAGTTTTCCAATTTTCATATTAGAAACTTGGAAATTATAGAATATGCTTAGCTGTTTTAGGGACTGAAAAAGGCTTCCCCCTTTCCTATTTGTTAGTAATACAAAATTGGGAGAGGGTGCGGATGCGGCTGGCTTTCTTGGAGTAAGCAACTCAACCATTTGGGGGAGGGGGCTGGGAGGGGAGGGGATTTTAGGGTAATAACCAAAGGGAAGGGAGAGGGTGACATAGGCTGGGCACTCCTAGAGCATGTCCAACCTTTTTGCTACGGAAGGGAGAGGGTTGATCTTTTTCCCCTACTTAAATTCACCGCCAAGCAATGATCCTACAAGGAGACAAATTCCCAACTCATTACGTTCTCTATTTCAGTCGTTGCACCATAATGTATCCCATTCTATTGCTTGGACTTCTGATTGAACCATACTTTAGTGTAAGAAAACTAATTTTTTTTTTCATTTTTTATTGGTTATTTCTATTTTATCTTTCTTATTTGATTATAATTTTTTTCGATGACATCGTGTGTCACCCCACCTTTGTTTACCTGAAGGCCAGTGGCTTGGACAGGATCTCATATCCAGCAATCCAACCAAGATCTCTGATGTAGTACTTTAAGATCACAAATGAAATGAACTCTAAAATCCACAAATATTTAATAGATAATAAGATAATACCACTGATGAATTTCTACTGATACTTAATATATTTACACAAAAAATGTTCAAACTTGCCTGATCCCAATTAAAAGTAATCACCCATCAGAGTTACAATCATTATATACTAAAAAGAATTAGAAGGTAGAATGAGCCTTATCGAATCTTCCTTATATGGAAGTGTATCTCACCATATCCCCTGGGATATGACCAAAACAAGTTCTCATAACGACAACATCCTCAATATTCACTTTCTTGTTACAATTCTTGCTATCTCCATATACTCTTGATGCCCAAATTGTTATATATAGTATAATTACATGTGGGCCCATAGGTATGATATTTACACAAGAAATAACAATATAATTATCGAGAGCACAAAAGGGGTATCTTTTCTTCCATTCTGCGAGTTTCAGGCTTCTTTTCCTCCAGACATGGTGGAGGTCTATAAACTAAAGGAGTCTTAATCATACTCTTTTAATATGAATTTCTCTTGAGCGGTCTTGGCATAAGTTGTTGCTACATCAACAGACCTGGAAGCTATTGGATAAGGGATGTCAAGGCTACTTACCATCTGTGATGGATACTATTATTAGAGATTAGGCCATTGATTGAGCTAGATGTGGTGAGGGAATTTTTTGATGTATTCTCGGATGACTTGACTAGTTTACCTCCAGACCGAGAGATAGAATTTGCTATTCTTGAGTTACCCAAAGGAACCCGGTTACCGGTTTGGTTCTATATGAACGAGGTGTGACAAACCACCCCTTTTAAAAAAAATCATCCCAGATTAAACTGTGGGTTTTCAATGGAAATACTCATCACAATTATGGCCAAATCAGAGATGAGCTCGGATACATACTCAGCAATTGAAATGATTCAGATAAACCTTAGGGTCCATGGAAAATTGATTCTCTGTCCAAAAAGAATCATTAAGGGGGACATTGGGACTTATAGCACCATAGAAAAACCATCAAAGTTAAAACATTATGATCTTCCATAATTCTACAGTGTGTATATTTGCCCCTCTCAAACCCTATAGTGACAAGAGTCTCGTGCATTAGATTGCTCTCGGTTGGGAGTTTTGGTGCTTGTTCCCCCCTTTTATGGAATTTGTAGGTTCTGAATTGAGAATGAACCCTCGTGGGGGTTTTAAGAGACGTATCGATGGTATTGCATAGTATAGCACTATATCGGACAATACGAGCTCATAATTATTGCCTTAGGCTTGTGGTAGAGATATGTATGAAGGCTAGGCTATTCTTGTAGGATAGAACCTATCTTTCAGAGATTTAGGTAGAGGGTTTTGCTATTGGTCTCCCATATTAGTTTCCCCTTCCTTCTCTGTTTCGATTGTGTTCTGAATCATTTTTTAAGTTCTGAATCGTTGAACTGACTCTTTTTTTTTCCCTTCTCTGTTTCACTTTTGATTTCTCCATTACGATCTTTACTCACCTCAAATCATAGATCTCGGGATGAGGGTCGCTAATCCGGTGTCGGATTCAAAGGATTTGACCCCAGTGACTCGCAACAATCATCTTCTTCCCTATTTCTTCCTTCTTCTCCCTTCTCTCTCCGTCATCCTCAAGGTGCCCTGTAGGCACAAGCCTCACAAACACATCCCGGTTCATGCTCAACCAACTTACTCGCAAACCCAAAACTCCTCTCCATACAGAGCTGGAGTCTCCATTGAGGAATACCTGGGTCAACATCTAAAAACACATATAAAATGGGGTGAGATTCCACAAATCCTAGTGAGGGGTAAGAATGTAAGCGAGCAAAAACAAAAGGGCTTTTTGGTCAAGCTATATATGTCACACCCCACTCCCGGTAGACCCAACTTACCATTTAGAATACTGGCGGTGTGAGTAAGATGCGAACCTGTCTTACCGATCTACCAGGATCTCTGATAGCAGTACATTACTCTAATAACAGTACATTAACATTTTCACAATCTCACATCACAAACCAACATAAGCAGCAAAATTAGAGTATAGTAGAGGAATTATAAGTAAATTGGGGAAACATCTAATGGTAATATAATGGCAATAACCAAGTTATTCTGTTACATCATCCATGACATATAATATAATATCAAGAAAATATGCAATCCACAACTATATCCAAAAGTATCAAAATATGATGTACAATCTCATGGTGTGGTGTAAGCACAGTGATCGCAAGCACAGTCCTGATCGTGCTCCTCCTCTTCTGGCATCCACCAGTCGCCCACACCATACTCCGACCCAAAAGATATTGGGTCACCTGCCATTGGCACCTCGGTATCTGCATCATCATCTAAAAAGGGGTGTATACGTTGGGTGAGCTTTCTAATTCACTCAGTGAGGGATGGGATCAAACACATCCAAGAAAGTCAATAGCAGTAGTAATTTATGATGCATGATTGTAAAAATTAAACACATAGTCCATGATGCTCATGATGCAGTGCATTTGTTTATTATCTACCTAACAATACAAACTAAGTCTGGTAAATGCTAGTACGGCACATTAGGTTGTATCCCTCATCTTGGAAATGACATTGACTATGTAACGATACATACCCTAGCCATGATTAGAAGCCTGTCGATCCCTGTATGCATCCATGGGTCACCCAGCAAACCCCTGATAAGTCCCTCCTTGTAGTCACGGCACTGATAACACATTGGCCACGCCAAACAGGTTTTTGCCTCCAGTAACAATCACATCATACCACAGGAGTGGCACTTTGGAAAGGTGCATCAAACATACCACAATAGGTTATCCAACACCTCAACCCCTGTTGGCAAGGTGTGTAGCATAGGGAGTGATACCTAACCATATATATACTACATGCCTTCAAAATGATACAGTTAGTATGGATTACACGATACCAGAGAGACCTCGGCCATAAAGTGTAATCCATCTTCAAGTACAGTCCCAGGTACATGATACCAAAGAGACCTTAGTCACAAAGTGTAACCCGAGACCATTTACCTAATCTAGCATACATATCACAATTGAGTATGGACGAGCAACACCGGCAAGACCTCGGCCATAAAGCGTATCCATTTCCAAATCCAATCATGGGGTACACAACACCAGTGAGACCTTTGCCACAAAGTGTAACCTGTGACTACAACTAACTCTAATGCACATAATCAATGTATGAAAGCAATATACATATGGCAATCACGGCACCAGTACCACCTAGGTGACTCTAGATTCCATCTCACACACACACACACATCCAAACACATGGAAATCACGGTATCGGTACCACCTCGACCACATCGGATCCCATCATACATTTCCATACAATTCATATCAAAATCATAAAATGACAATGTAGCATATCATAATCGTATTTGAATAATTACAATTAAGCATATAATTCTAAACATGTGAGCAATTTAATGATAATAAACATTTTAGAAATAAACACAGTCCATCCCTCACCTTGTTGATCTTGGCTTGTTTTAGGGTTCAAGTCCATCGATCAATCCAATCAATTTTGGCCTCAGGGCACGTGTGCGTCACTGTCCTAGACACAAAAGGGAATCGTACATCAGTATGCATCGGGAACATCAGGAGGGACCTACTTAAGTCACCCAAAAATGTACAGACACTGTCTCCTAATGGCAGTAACGTCATCGGAAATAACCACCGAAAATAGGGCATTTCCACTGGAAATATCAGACCTATTTCTGGTGGAGGTGATAGAGAGCACATAAGGCCCTATGCCTACTGGAAATATGCCATTGAAAATAGACCCAGTGGATCCGATGGGCTATTTTCGATGGTGGTTCAGTTCAGTCCAACTAATTTGGGGCTTTTTGGCTTTGGCTCGGGGATTTGTTCCATGGAGTTTGTAGGGGATGTTCCTAACATCATTATAAGCCAAGAAAATTCCAATTCCACTAAGCCGTTTGGAAGATACATCAATCCAACAATCGAAACCCTAGTTAATCTTTTGGCATTACATGTTGCCGAAGCTCACCAGGCTTGGGTCGAGCTCGGTAACAACACTGGGAGATTAGAACACTCATCCTATAACCTTAACATGGTGTGTACACCAAGATTCCATCCATACGTAGGTTTTTTTAGGTCGAAATGAAGAGAGACAGTGGTATAGGAGGTTGTACTTACCTTCGGCAATGATTCCAACAACAAGGCTGCCGGCACCAAGGTAGGCCTCCAATCCCCTTCCTTTTCCTCTTCTTCTTCCTTCCTCTCCTCTCCTACATTGGGCACAAGGGAAATGAGGAAATGAATCCTCATTTCCCAACTTATAACTTAAGTGGGACTTAGGGTCTATTTGGTTTGGACCTCTTTTGAACCAATTCGGTTAAAATGAAATTCGACACACGAAGACCCACACATTTAGGTCCATAAGGTGCCCACATCAAAAGGAAAGTGTGGAAGATGATTTGGGATCATCCGAAACCATTTACGATGTGAGTGGCGGGAACCACGGGCATCGGAACTTGGATAGTAGCCTGTTAACCCACTAGAAACAGGCACCGGATTCAGGCCCAGACTGCTTGTAGTGGCTTGTTTCCGGTGGCCAAGATAGCTTGCTGTCTTGATAGCTTGTTGTCCCATGGTTGGCTTTGCATAGGTGGTTGTGCTCGGACATGCTCAAGGCCTTTTGGCAATTATGATGCGTGCCAAAAATCAAGTGTGGGGAGTTGGGTCACTTACCGTCTGGGATCGAAAGGTATGAATCCCCTCCATTTAGGTAGGCACATAATGCATGAAAATGTGGGGTCATCTCTACCCCTTCGGTAATGCACAGCCACGAGCCAAAACTTGGTCATAATTTCGATCTCTGATCCGAGGCCTATCATAAAATTTTAAATTAGATTGGATTAGGGCACGGGTGTAACATCCCCCCCACCTTACAAGAATTTTTTCCTCGAAATTGAACATGGCAAATCAAACAATCCAGGATACTGCTTCAACATTTCATCTTCTCGCTCCCAGGATGCTTCCTATTCGGGGTGGTTCATCCATTTCACCTTGACGAAGGAAACGGTGCGGTTACGAAAAATATGGTCCTTCCTATCAACAATCTTCTCTGGATACTCCACATAGGAAAAATCCTCATCCAACTCACGAGGTATGTAAGTCATGACATGAGTCGGGTCAATAATGTGCTTCCTCAACATAGATACATAGAAGACATCATGTGTACCTTCCAACTCTGGCGGCAAGGCTATCCAATAAGCTACCAGTCTGATCCTCTCCAGTACGTCATAAGCTCCCATAAACCTTGGACTAAGCTTTCCCTTCTTATCGAACCGCATCACCCCTTTAACTGGGGAGATCCGCAAGAACACCTTGTCTCCAACACCAAATTCCAGATGCTTCCTCCTAACATCCGTATAGCTTTTTTATCTAGACTGAGCTGCCTTAATCCTTTCTCTGATCACATTCACCTTCTCACTAGTAGCTTGTATCAAGTCTGGACCCAAAATGTGCCACTTACTAGCTCATCCCAATAAAGTGGAGTTCGGCACTTCCTGCCATACTGTGCCTTGAATGGGGACATTCCAATGGAGGCCTGATAACTGTTGTTGTAGGAGAACTCAATAAGGGAAATGTGCTCATCCCAAATAATTCATATCCAAGGCATATGCTCAGAGTAGGTCCTCCAATGTCTGAATAGTCCTCTCCGATTAACCATCGATCTGAGGGTGAAAGGCAGTGCTAAAAGCCAATTGTGTGCTCATAGCCTTCTGCACACATGTCTAGAACTTGGAAGTGAACCTGGGATCTCAATCAGAGATGATACTAACTGATACACCATACAACCTAATGATGTTATCGACATACAACTTGGCCATCTTGTTCATAGAAAATGTGATTTTGATTGGGATACAGTGAGCTGCCTTAGTCAAGCTATCCACAACTACCCAAATGGCATCCATACCCTTATGTGTACAAGGTAGGTTTGTGATGAAGTCCATGGCAATATTCTCCCATTTCCACTCTAGAATAGATAGGGAGTGCAATAACCCATGAGGCTTCTGTCTCTCAGCCTTGACTTGCTGGCATATGAGGCATCTAGACACATGCATGGCCATGTCATTTTTCATTCCTTTCCACCAGTAAGAACCTTTGAGGTCCTTGTACATTTTAGTGCTATCGGGGTGAATGGAGTATGGAGAGCTATGTGCTTCTCTCAAAACTGTGTCTCTCAAATCACCATCACTAGGCACACACAACCTCCCTTTGAACTTGAGAATCGTGCTTTCAGTTATAGAGGAATTTGGGTCCTTTTTGGTTCCTTCCTGAAATTCTGCTATTAGCTTCTGTAGCTTTTCATCATTAACCTAAGCTACAGTGATCCTATCTACCAAACTAGGTTGTACCACCAATGCCGATAGTGAGAAGGTGACACCCTCTACTAATAGTTCCAAGTCTAGTCTCTTGGCCTCCTCTAGGAGATACTCATTGGTGGTTAGTGATGCAAGAGTTAGTGACTGAGATTTCTGACTAAGTGCATCAGCTACCACATTGGCCTTTCCTGGGTGATAGTGGATAGTATGATCATAATCCTTCATCAGCTCTAGCCAATGCCTCTGTCTTATGTTGAACTCTTTTTGGGTGAAGAAGTGCTTGAGGCTCTTATAGTCACTGAAGATCTCACTCTTCTCACCATACAGGTAGTGTCTCCCAATTTTCAGTGTAAAAATCACGGCTGCCAACTCCAAATCATGGGTAGGGTAGTTCTTCTCATAATCCTTCAACTGATGGGATGCATAAGCAATGACTTTCCCATGCTGCATCAATACACAACCCAATCCCAGCTTGGAGGCATCACTATAAACAACCATACCACCTGTACTGGTCAGGATAGTCAAAACTGGAGTTGATACCAACTTTTGCCTTAGCTCTTTGAAGCTCTTCTCATAAGCATCAGACCACTCAAATTTTACACCCTTTCGTGTGAGTCGGGTCATTGGAGTAGCAATGCAAGAGTTCTCGATAAACCTTCTATTATATCCGGATAATCTCAGAATACTACGTATGTCTACTACACTTTTGGGAGTCTCCCATTCTAGAACTGCCTTCACCTTGCCTGGGTCAACCTCTATACCCTTAGCTAAAACAATGTGGCCTCGGAATGCCACTTGTGACAACCAAAATTCGCACTTTCTGAATTTGGCATAGCGTTGCTTCTCTCTCAGCCATTGTAGTACTAATCTCAGGTGAACAGCATGTTCCTCTGCACTCTTGGAGTAAACCAAAATGTCATCAATGAATACTATCACAAACTTATCTAAGAGATACTAGAATACCCAGTTCATCAGATCCATAAATGCCGTAGGTGCATTGGTCAACCCAAATGACATTACCAAGAATTCATAATGTCTATACCTTGATCTAAAGGCTGTCTTACTAACATCACTGTCCTTGATCCTAAGCTGGCCGTAGCCCGATCAAAGGTCGATCTTAGAGAACACCTTGGCACCTTGCAACTGATCAAATAAATCATCTATCCTTAGCAAAGGATACCAGTTCTTGATGGTTAGCTTATTAAGCTCCCGATAATCGATACACAATCTCAGACTTCCGTCTTTCTTCTTGACTAACAATACCAGTGCTCCCTATGGAGACACATAAGGTCTAATGAATCCTTTCTTCAGAAGGTTTTGAAGTTGCACTTGCAATTCTTTCAACTCTGTGGGGGCCATGCGGTAAGGGGCCTTTGACACTGGTGCCAAGTCGGGGAGTAGGTCTATAACAAATTCAATCTCTCGGTCTGGTGGCAAACCTGTCAAGTCATCCGGGAATACATCGAAAAATTCCCTCACCACATCAAGCTCGGTCAATGGCCTAATCTCTATCTCAGTATCTATCACAAATGCTAAGTATCCTTGACATCCCTTGTTCAATAGTTTCTTCATCTAGAGTGCGGATATGACAACCTTTTTGGGTTTCTTGGGTTTATCCCCTTGGAACACAAACTCGTCATCATCACAAGGTCTAAAAATGATAGCCTTCTCTGCACATAGCACACTGGCTCTGTATGCGAACAACCAGTCCATTCCTAAAATCACATAAAGACGGTCATATCCAACTCGATCAAATGAGCATTCAACTCATAATCACTTATGGTCACTAGACAAGGCTCATAAACATAGTTCAAACCTACCACACTTCCTGTAGGGGTACTCACAGCCAAACATTGAGTCAGTCCCTTAGGTGGAATTCTCATCTTCTTCTCAAATGTCGGTGACACAAACGAATGTGAGGCTTTTGAGTCAAATAATACATGTGCAGGCAAGAATGATATCAGTAATGTACCTGTCACTACATCGGGTGCAGCCTCAGCATCCTCTGTAGTCATCGCAAACACTCTACCCTGTGGTCTCTGGCCCTATAGGGGCTATGCTGATCTAGGGCCTGAATATGTCTACTGGGGCCTAGGTGGCATAGTGTAGGGTGCATCACCTGGCCTTTGGTGGGGGCACGTCCTCGCCATGTGGCATGACTGATCATAAAAAAAGCATCTCAGGCTTGATCCCAAAGACTAAGATACAACACTAGATCAGGAGGGCTGAGAAGTCTGACTAGCATCAGGCCTCCTAAATTGCACTGGAGTTTGGTTGACATAAGGCACTCAGAAAGGTTTACTGCCTCCCCTAGAATCAGTAGATCCCATTAGCCTCTTTCCCGTTCCTTGCTGAGCTGTGTAGTTATCCCTATGCCAGTCTTTAATAGACTTGGCCACTTGGACCACCTCAGCATAGGTTTGTAGTTTCAACCCCACAATGGTTGACCCAACACCAGGCATCAACCCTTTCTCAAACTTTTTGGCTTTAGCCCTATCACCTCTAAGATGCTCAGGAGCAAAATGGAATAGCTCCTCGAAGCATTGCTGATACTCAAGCATAGACGGGGAACCTTAAACCAACTGAGAGAACTCACTCTCTCTCCTATCCCAAAAACTTTTTAGAAAATAGTTCTCAAAGAAGGCCCTGTTGAAGTCTGCCCAAGTAGGGTTTGGGTTAATAGCCCTCAGAATAGACTCAGTGGCATTCCACCAATCATCCGTTTCATTCTATAACTGATAGCCCGCACACAAAAGTTTTTGCTCATCAGTGCCGCCCATCAGCCTAAAAACCTTCTCCATTCCACCAATCCATCTTGATGGATACAACAAGTCTTACCCCACCTTGGAGAAACATGGGGGCCTAAGCCGTTGAAACTTCTCCATCATCCTTGTCAAGTCTGTCTAGCCCTCTACATGGGCTTGAGCTTGTTCCAACATTGGGTCTTACACATGCCTATGCACTTGTGCCCCACCAGATGTTTGAAGGGTAGCTGATCCAACAGGAACTAGAATGGGTGCCAGTGCAGTAGGAGGTGTGGGCGGTGCATTACGAGCTTCCATTGCCGCCTGGATTCTATTATCAATCCTGGCCATAAACTGGATTTACCTTTCTTCCACTTCCCGCATGATGTTATTCATAATGGATGCCACATCCTGGGCTGTAAGTATAGGCGGAGCCGGAGGTGCATTACCGGGTCTACCCCAATTCCATGTAGGGGATCGGGTGTTTCGATGTGACATAATTCCTATGAAGGAATCTGATTAGTGCACATGTATAAACAAGGTTGCATGTATTTGGAACACATGTATATATAGTGGGTCCCACACGTATACAACAGTCAACATTAGGGTTAAGGCATGCATAAGTGGGGTCTACACATATTAGGATCTGATCGCGCACATATCGTAAAGAGGCACACCATTAAAGGAACCAAATGAAATCTTAGAATTGAAAAATAACATGATTTTTTTTCCAAAAGAGTCCACCGGAAACAGGGCATCATACCGCCAAAATATGGTTTAATCCACCAAAAATATCAGTGGTATTTTCGGTGGTCGGTGACCTAGTGTACTACCCTCCTTGGACTCCGACATATGAATTTCAGAGTCCCGATACCTTTCAAGAGAACAATGACATACTAACTAAGGAAGCCAAGGGATGGAACCGTTCAGTTAACTATTTTGCTACTCCAAAGGTAATCTGCCATACGATTCAACTGAATGTCCTCCCCACATGCGAACATTATGATGAGGTATCCGCCCTGCAAGCCTATGTGACATACTGTGTGTACATAGGGGCACAGATATGTCTTCCTTATCTCCTTATGTGGACCATGGTACTTCGGTCCGAAGGATTGGATTACCGATCGAGAAGCCTATACTATGGAAGAATACTCACTGACATCTTCTACAGCTTTAGGGTGGACTTAGAGGAAGAGGCTCGATTGGGTGAAGAAGTCACAGACTTCAACTAAGACTCTCTAAGGAAGATGACCATAGATCTAAGGGAGGTGATGCTTATTCCAGGAGAGGGTCAGCAGCCTATGGAGGTAGAGGGTGGCAGTGCTGGTAATATCGATGGCGATGCTGGTGATGTTGGTGGAGGTGCTGGTGGTGCAGGAGGAGAAGCTACTAGGGTTGGTGGGGCTCCACCACCTGATCCACAGGCTATGGGTTCTATGGCTGCTTCTACTTCTCTGGGCACTAGGGGTACGAGGCCTTACTGTCTCAATGATGTTATGGCCCACCTAGACACCACAGCATCTCCGATGAGGAGTATAGATGGCCGCCTTAACAGAATAGACAGGACCTATTGTCTTATGGAAAATAGAGTGGCCTCCCCAGAGGCACAGATTCAGGCGATGGTCTTCCATCTTGGTATTCTGGTGCCTCCTCCAGGAATGCATGGTCCGAACCAGGCTCAGAGCCAAGGACAAAACTAGCAGCAGTAGTGGCAAGAGTAGCAAGAGTAGTGGCATATTTGCCACTATAGCTTTTAGGATTTCCCTTTTTATGTTTTTCTTTGAGTTTGATGTTTTAGGATTAGTTTACAGTCTATCATTTGCTTCAGTTTTTTAATTTCCTAGACTTAGGCTAGTTAGGATTTCCTGCTTTCAATACTTCATTTTTCTTATGAAAGTATAAGTTGTGTATTCAAATTCTCTATTATAATGAAACGACTTTAACACCTATACTTGTCTCCTAATTGTTCAAATTTCTATTATTTTTTTCTTAAGATTTTTATTTAATCTTAATTTCCCCAAAATCATGCATTGGCCGAGATTGTGAGTTAAGGCAGAGCATCGCACTCTGATACCATAGCTGTCATACCCCACTCCCAGCAAACCCAACTTACCATTTGGAATACCAGTGATGTGAGTAAGACACATACCTGTCTTGCCAATCTACCAGGATCTCTGATAGTAGTACCTTAACATTTTCACAATCTCACATCACAAACCAACATAAGCAGCAGAATCAGAGTATAGTCACAAAATTATAAGTAAAATGCGGAAACATCTAATGGTAATATAATAGCAATAACCGAGTTATTCTGTTACATTCATCCATGACATATAATATAATCTCAAGAAAATATACAATCCATAACTATATCCAAAAATATCAAAATATGATGTACAATCTCACGGTGCGACGTAAGCACAGTGAGCACAAGCGCAGTTCTGATCATGCTCCTTTGCTTCCGGCATCCATCAATCACTCACACCATACTCTGACCCAGAAGATACTGGGTCACCCACCATTGGCACCACGGTACCTGCATTATCATCTAAAAAGGGGTGTACAGGAGGGGTGAGCTTTTCAACTCGCTCAGTGAGGGGTGGGATCAAGCACATCCAAGCAAGTCAATAGCAGTAGTAATTTATGATGCATGATTGTGAAAATTAAACACATAGTCCATGATGCTTATGATACAGTTCATTTGTTTATTATCCACCTAACAATATAAACTAAGTCTGGTAAATGCTACTACGATGCATTAGGTTATATCTCTCGTCTCAGAAACGACATCGACTGCGTAGCGATATAAACCCTAGCCATGATTAGAAGCCTACCAATCCTCGTATGTGTCCATGGGTCACCCAGCAAACCCTTGATAACCCTCACTTAGCAGTCACAGTACTGGTAACACATCGGCCACGCCGGACAGGTTCCTACCTCTGGCAACAATCACATTGTACCGCGGGAGTGGCACTTCAAAAAGGCATATCAAATATACCACAATGGTTTATCCAACACCTCAACCACTATTGGAAAGGGTGCGTAGCATAGGGAGTGATACATAACTATATATATACTACATGCCTTCATAATGATACAGTTAGTATGGATTACACGATACCAGAGCGACCTCGGCCATAAAGTGTAATTCATCTCCAAATGCAGTCCCGGGTACACGATACTAGAGAGACCTTGGCTACAAAGTGTAACCCGAGACCGCTTACCTAATCTAGCATACATATCACAGTTGAATATGGACTACGCAACACCGGTAAGACCTCAATCACAAAGCGTATCAATTCCAAAATGCAGCTTGGGGTACACGATACCAGTGAGACCTTGGCCAAAAAATTTAACCCACGATTACAACTAACTCTAATGCACATAATCAATGCATGAATGCAACATACATAAGACAATCACGGCACCGGTACCACCTCGGCCACACCGAATCCCTCATACATTTCCATACAATTCATATCAAAATCATAAAATGATAATGTAGCATATCATAACCGTATTTGAATAATTACAATTAAACATATAATTCTAAACATGTGAGCAATTTAATGATAATAAACATTTTAGAAATAAACATAGTCCATTCCTCACCTTATTGATCTCGATTTATTTTAGGGTTCAAGTAAGGCCACCGATCAATCCAATCAATTTTTGCCTCGGGGTACGTGTGCATCACTGTCTTAGACACAAAAGGGAATTGTACATCAGTACACGTCGAGAACATCAGAAGAAACCTACACAAGTCACTCCAAAAATGTACAAACACTGTCTCCCAATGACAGTAATATCACCAGAAACAAGGCATTTGCACCAGAGATATCAGACATGTTTCTGTTGGAGGTGACAAAGAGCACATAAGGCTCTATGCCCACCGAAAATATACCACCAAAAATAGACCTAGTGGATCCGATGGGCTGTTTCCGGTGGTGGTTCAGGTCAGTCCAACTAATTTGGGGCTTTTCAACTCTGGCCCGATTACCGTGATTTGTTCCAAGGAGTTTGTGGGAGATGTTTCTAGCATCATTCTAAGCCAAGAAAATTCCAATTCCACCAAGCCATTTGAGAGATATGTCAATCCAACGATCGAAACCCTAGTTGGTCTTTTGGCATTACATGTTGCCAAAGCTCACCGGGCTTGGTTGAGCTCGGCAACAACACCGGGAGGTTAGAACACTCATCCTAATACCTTAACATGGTGTGTACACCAAGATTCCATCCATACCTAGCTTTGTCTAGGTAGAAATGAAGAGAGAGAGTGGTATGGGAGGTTGTACTTACCTCCGGCAGCGATTCTGGCAACAAAGCCGCAGCCGGCACCAAGGTAGGCCTCTAATCCCCTTCCTCTTCCTCTTCTTCTTCCTTCCTCTCCTCTTTCTCTCCTATCCTACATTGGGCACAAGGGAAATGAGGAAATGAATCCTCATTTCCCAACTTATAACTTAAGTGGGACTTAGGGTCTATTTGGTTTGAACCTCTTTTGAACCAACCAGGTTAAAATGAAATTTGGGGCACAAGGACTCACACATTTTGGTCCATGAGGTGCCCACATCAAGAGGAAGGTGTGGAGGATGATTTGGAATCATCCAGAACCATTTACGATGCTAGTGGCGGGAACCATGGGTATCGGAACCTCTATAGCAGCCTGTCAACCCATCAAAAAAAGGCATCAGATTCAGGCCTAGACTACTTTCGGTGGCTTGTTTCCGATGGTGAAGACAGCGTGCTATCCCATGGTTGGCCTTGCACGGGTGGCTGCCCTAGGACATACTCAAGGCCTTTTGGCAATTATGATGCGTGCCAAAAATCAAATGTGTGGAGTCGGGTCACTTATTGTCTGGGATCAGAAGGTATGAATTCCCTCCAGTTAGATAGGCACACAATGCACGAACATATGGTGTCATCTCTACCCCTTTGGCAATGCACAACC
>NC_056567.1:29549546-29585467 GCF_013358625.1 Macadamia integrifolia | reverse complement strand
CTCAGCAATCCATTCTTAGCCAGAGCATCCACACAACTAGTCTGATGGATCATCCCATGATCGGAAAGATAAGCTAAAAGGATCCTTCAAAGTATTCACATCCATTGTCGCTTCGAAGGATCTTAATGGTAGCACCGAACTAAGTCTGAACCATGCGGTGAAACTACTGAAAGCAATAGAAGGTCTAGCCCTTGCTTCTCATCATATAAACCTAAGTGGTCCGAGAATGACAATCAATAAAAGTGACAAAACTACCGATAACCATTGACAGATGCATAGCGGGATGGACCCTAAATATCAAAATGTATCAATGAAAAGGGAGTGGCACTTTTATTTCCAGAAATAGAGTAAGTGATCCGAGTTTGTTTGGCCAAAAGACATGCCTCACAAAAAAAAAAAAAAAAAGACTCGAATTACAATTTTTAAAAGAGGGAAAAACCCTAGCTAAAGTTCCCAAAGGGGGATGTCCCAACTGACGATGACACTGTAGACAGTTTGTAGTAACTCAGAGATGGGAGGTGACATAAAAGATGTCTGAAGAGCCTGACCAAAGACCAATGCTGAGTCATCATCAAGCAGATATAGACCACCACGCACCCTACCAAAGCCAATCGTTGCCCCTGTCACCAGATCCTGAAAAACACAATGAGATAGGAAAAATGTGATTTTGCAATTAAGACTGAAAGTAAGACTACTAATGGACAAAACGTGAGTGGGAAAAGAAGGAACATGCAATACAGCCGAAAGATACGAAGAAGAGGTACAACGAACAATGCCCTTTCCCAGAATAGTGGAATAAGTCCATTAGCCAACTTGACTTTACCAGTATCAAGGCAGTAGTGTACTGTGAGAAAAGAGGCAAGCGGCTTGTCATATTATCAGAAGCCCTAGAGTCTATAATCCAAGGGGTAGAAGAGACAGACATAGTATGGCCACAGAAGGAGACACACCAGCCCTCTTTATTTATAAGGGGAATTTATAGGGCCACCACCTAGAGAATGCCACTATTAAAGAGACACCCTCTGCATAATTCACAATTACGCTTAGACCCCTAACCGTCAGTCTCTGTTAAGTGAGGCTTTAAAATGACGATTTTACCCTTTTGACTAAAACACAAAACCCCATCTTATTTTACACGAACCCATCAATACCCCTTACCTTCACCGTTGGTTTTAAAGGAGCAAAACCCTTCGCCCTTCTCCATCCCTACGCTCACCCTTTTCCGTCCCTGTGCACATTTCTGCCATTCTTCGATAACTGTGCAATCGCTGCCCTTCTATTGCCTTTGCAATAACTTTCTTTTTCTAACCAACTTTTTCTGAGATTTCCTCGCCCGATTCAAGGTTGGTTTCATCGTTTGACAAGGGAGGAGCTAGGGGAGTTGTTGTTGGATTTATGGGCTAAATTAATTATTCGGGTTGATTAAATGGGTGAGAGTCAAATTGCATGAACTGGTTCGGTCCACTCTCAAGCTTAGGGATATGCTGGCTCAACCCATTGTGGTTTAGGGTTTTGAGTGCAGGACAGTATTATAAATACTAGGTTTTGGGTCCCTACAACTATTATTCACTCTTCCCCACTTTACCACTAAAGTGAGAGAACCAAGGAGGTTTAAGGGGTTGTAAAAGATCCATAGCCAAGCCAATAGAGCGAAAGTGGGAGTGACCAACATCAATCATCTTCAGCATACTAGGTGAAAGGTACAAATCGATCCTCCATAATTTTATTAGATTCGTGTTCTTGTTTTTCCTGTGTGGTTTTCTCAATAGGGTTTCAAACTCAAACCCATAGTGAGTTCTAACAAGTGGTATCAGAGCAGACCACATGGGACAAGAATCGATTGAATTTTTCTTGTACATGAGGATTTTGATTATTACTTAAAACCTGATTTGATTAAAAATCATGAAAATCATAAAAATCGTAATTTTACCACCACTTAAATATCCTGTATGGGAAAACTTTCTTCACAAAAGTTGTAGATCAGGAGAAGACGGTCGCGGCAGTATGCCGCAAGTCACCGAAAACTTCCAGACGCGTCGGCACGCTCTGCTGGAAACCGGCTACCGAAGGAGAGAAAAAAAAACGGAGGCGAGTCATCGCCGGTTCAACTCGAAAACCCTACCGATTTGACTCGGGACACAGTGGGTCAACTCATGTGCACTATTTGACTCGGTCAAAGGTTGACCGGGTCGTTGACCAATTGACCCGAATTTGACCCGGAACTCATATGCCCGAACCGGTTGGTTTGGATTGATTTAAAAAAAAAAAAAACTTAAAGGCTTGTTTGGTTTTTATTCCTTTTGCGTTTTTTATTTAAACTACTTTAAATTTCATTTAAAGGTTCGTTTTAAGGCGAAATTGAAATCTGTTTTTTGCGTTGGATTCCTTGTTTCGGGCCACATTTAATGATCTAATTTTTAATATGACATATTTATTTGAAATTTTATGTTGTATTTGGTTTCAATTTGTTCCTTTTGGGTTTTTTTTTATTTAAACTACTTTAAATTTCATTTAAAGGTTCGTTTTAAGGCCAAATTGAAATCTGTTTTTTACGTTGGATTTCTTGTTTCGGGCCACATTTAATGATCTAATTTTTAATATGTCATGTTTATTTGAAATTTTATGTTGTATTTAGTTTCAATCATTGAAACAAAATGGCATAAATCAATGCTTTGAAAAATATATATGTTATTGGTTACCATGAAATTGAGAAATTTTTTTTTTTAAAATTGAGATATGTTAATATGGAAAAGGGTGTAAGTTTCCGCTCATTCTTAGTTGCAAAGTAATTTTGCTTTAGGAAACCATGAAATGATGAGGTGGAATCCACCAAAGTGGTACATCTTATTATTTCATGATTTTCCACAGGGTAGCAATGTAGGTGCCATTTGCCCAAAGCTGATGTCACCAAAGTTAAGAAAATGACAGTAACCTAGAGGTTCCTAAGCCCAAAGGTGAGGGGATTTCAAAAATTATTGTTCTTTTCACAGTAAATATGAATTTACAAGAGGACCAGTGCATTCTTAGCCCAAAGGATAGGAATGTAGTTGCGGTTGTGACTTCTTGTATGGTTATTGTTGTCCTAGTAACATATTTATATGTATGTTTTGAACATAAAGATATACATCTCCAATGGGAAAGATATGATAGAACTAAGTGAAACCCACCAAAGTGGTACATTCAGTTCGATTGTATCTTCCCCAACAGTAAAGGTGATACTTTCTTAAAGGTTATGTCATCAAGGTTTGAGGATAATCATCCACATTTCAGAAAGGGACATTGAATTTGGAGTTCTTTTGCCCAAAGGTGATTGAATTCCAAAGTTAGTGTTGTTTTCACAGTTAAAAGAAGAATATAAGAGCATCAACTAATTCCTATCCCAAAGGATAGGGATACATTTTTAGTTGTAACTCTTATTTAAAATATATTGATGGTATTACATGCTTTTATATTATGATTTATATTTTGATATTTGGCATGTATTGTGTTGTTACTGTTGTAGTAAGATGGCCATTCCCTCAAGTTATGTATCTTCCATCCCAATACTCACTGGTAACAACTATCAAAAGTGGGTGGAGGAATTAGAATTGCATTTAGGTCTTCTTGACTTAGACTTGGCACTTAGGGAGCCTAAACCTGAGCCTCTCACAGACTCGAGCAGAAGTGCTGAAAGGACCAAGTTTAAGAAATGGATTAAAGCAAACAGAAAGTGCATACTGGTTTAAAAGAGGCAGTTCCTGAAATTATACGTGGGAACATAGAGATCAAAGACACTGCAAAAGAATTCCTGGATGCTATTAAAGCTAGATTTCAACACAACAAGAAAGCTGAGAAAACCACATTGATGACCAGGCTAATGAATACAAGGTATGATGGATGTGGGAGTGTTAGAGAATACATTTTGGGTGTAGCTACTGATGCTGGTAAACTTAAGGATCTTGGAATACAGATCGATGAAGAATATATTGTACACATTGCACTGAATACCCTCCCTAGTCAGTATAAGGTTATCCAATCTATCTACATTGCACTGAAGGACGATTGGAGCCTAAATGAGCTCATTTCCATTTGCACTCAAGAGGAAGAAAAATTGAAACAAACTAAGTTTGAGAGTGCACATGCAACTTTCCACAAGGGATCTTCTGGTGGACCAAGCAGAAGGAACAAAAATTTTTCCAACAGAGGAAGCGTCAAGCCAGGACTAATAGCTCTCAAGAACTTGACACATCTCAAAAGGCTCAGGATGAAGAGAATACCAACAACGTAGAGTGTTTCTGGTGCCATAAGAAAGGACATGTGAAGAAGGACTGTTTTATTTTCAAGAAATGGTTAGAGAAGAGGAGGAATTCTGGGGTTGATAAGCAGGATGATACTAAGAAAGGGTGAGGTAGACTGATCATCAGCAATTGAGAGCAAGTAAATTTTGGTCCCATCAAGTAGTTAGGATTTCTTTACATACAATTATTTAAAATGCTTGATTAGTGGGAGCTTTGGTTTTGTTTAGTATTTGTTTATGTTTTGAACCTTAGCCCGTATGTTTTGGGGCACAGTTTGATGAATTATGGTTAAGTTTTAGCATTTACATTATGCACAGTTATTTCTTGAAATATTTGGTTTATGATTTCATTTGAAAATGTTTTTATAGGCAGTAATTGTCTTAGTTATAGGCAATATTTTGCCACATTTCAAAAGGTAATGTTTGCCACATTTTAAGACAGTATTTGTCACAAACATAGGCAATATTTGCCATAGATTCGTGTTAAGAAACTTACTTATGTTTGTAATAACAGAAAGTTGTATGCCGTATATTGAGGTGTATCTTCTGCTGTTATTCGATGTGAGTGGTTTTTCAACTGAATCACAGTAAGAGTGGTTAATGTAATAAGATTCTATGGCCACACCAATTTAAAAGACATCCTTATAATTAATGTAGCCCAAGTGGGAGATTGTTGGATTTATGGGCTAAATTAATTATTCGGGTTGATTAAATGGGTGAGAGTCAAATTGCATGAACCGGTTCGGTCCACACTCAAGCTTAGGGATATGCTGGCTCAACCCATTGTGGTTTAGGATTTTGAGTGCAGGACAGTATTATAAATACTAGGTTTTGGGTCCCTACAACCATTATTCACTCTTCCCCACTTTACCACTAAAGTGAGAGAACCAAGGAGGTTTAAGGGGCTGTAGAAGATCCATAGCCAAGCCAAGAGAGCGAAAGTGGGAGTGACCAACATCAATCATCTTCAGCATACTAGGTAAAAGGTACAAATCGATCCTCCATAATTTTATTAGATTCGTGTTCTTGTTTTTCCTGTGTGGTTTCCTCAATAGGGTTTCAAACTCAAACCCATAGGGAGTTCTAACAGTTGTTGCTAATGTTCCATCCTTTTCTGTCATCCGTTCTTGTTTTCCTTCGATTTCTGATCTAATAAAGGAACACTTAAGGGGTCTGGCTCAGGCTTTGGCATCATCCGATCTGATTTCATTTACGGCTCTAGGGGACTGGGAGTCATATAAAACTAATCTTTCTTTACCAGAAAAGGAAACAATCTTTTCCTTGAGATTTATGGCCTACCAACCTAATGTTACAACTGACAAACAAATCAATGAACACCCAATTACCCAAATAATATTAAGAAAACGGGAAAAAGGGGTGGGGGATGACAAGAAAACTAGAATATGTGATAGCAGAGTAGTATCTTTGTATTTCTATCTCTATTGTATTCATTGTGTGGAGAGGCACAAGTCGGCGAAGAGCATCGGCGATTTCTCTCCATGTTGCATCATGGTTGGTTTAGACTTTATATGGACTTCAGTTACTGGTTTTAGTTTGAAATCGGCGATGCTCGTCACCGGCTTGTAGCCCTTGCTCTTCACGGAGAAAAATTGATTTGGGGATGAAGGAGCTCAGTATTGATTTGAAGATGGAGTTCAGATTCGATTTGGGGTTAGGGGGTTAAGAGAGGGTATATTAGGTACTTCACTTTTTAGAAGGGTATTTTGGTATTTAGAAAAAAATATACCAGCTGATGTCAGCATTTAAGGTATATTCCCTAACAGAGATTGACGGTAGAGGGTCTGAATGTAATTGTGAATTATGCAGGGGGTGTTTCTCTAATAGTGACATTCTCTAGGGGGTAAAACTTTAAATTTCCCTATTTATAATAACAGAGAGAAAGTTCTAGAGAATTACAAAGACCATTAAACCCCTTAGGTTCCGTTTGGTAACTGACATTTTCCCTAAAACCCATTACAATATATAGATATGTATAATAAAAAATTAAAAAAAAGGAACTTGTATTTCATCCCAATGAACATATATTTTTTACTATAGGACAATTGTGTGACCGACATATTCTGTAAATGGTTAAAGGAAAATTCTATAGGACAACATAAGACTGACTATAATGTATGGGGTGGAATGTTGGGTAGTGAAGAAGCGCAATATAGATAAGCTAAGTGTAGCAGAGATGATGATGGATGTGTAGGAAAACTAGGAGGGATAAAGTAAGAAATGACCATATTAGAGCTTTGATTTGGGAGTTGCCACGATGATGTACAATCTCCGAGAAAGTCGTTTGAGGTGGTATGGCTATGTTCAACGAAGGCCTTGATATGCACTAGTAAGGAAGAGTGAACAGATGTCGATAGAAGGAGCTAAAAGAACTAGAAGCAGGCCTAAAATGACCATAGGAGAAATAGTGAGGAAAGATATGCAGAGGTTAGGTCTTGACTCTATGACCTCAAATAGAGCTGTTTGGAAAGCAAGGATCAATGTAGCTGACCCCATTTAAGTGGGATGTTTCAGAGGTGTTGCCGTGTTCCTTTCTTTTTTACTTTTATTATTATTTTACCCTCTCACGGATCCATGTAGCTGACCCCATTTAGGTGGGAAAAGGCTGAGTAGTAGTTGTTGAAAGTATATTCTTAACTGATGTGATTGGTACCATGTTTGTTCAGATAGAGGCTGTCATGAATGACTTCATTCAGCTGAAACCTCAGTCTAACGTTTATGAGGCTGAAACAATGATTGAAGGTCAGATTTCGTCCTTGAAGTTTTCCATCACAATACTGATTGTACCACTGCAGTAGGCATTCAGACTGAAAATATTAACCTTTCCATTGTTTTCTCCATTTCCAAGGGGAGTTTATAGGACTTCTCCCATAATAACGTTTTATCAGGACTCCTTTTGAGCAGGAACTCTTGATGGATTCTCGTTTGACTCAGAAGAGGAAGCAGAGAAGATGACTAAATCAAATGCTCATCAGATTGATCAGAACAATGAAGGGGAGGAACAAACTGCGGGGAAGAACAAGGGAAAAGTTGAGAAAGCATTGGTATGCTGTAAAACCTTTTTAATGGAATAGAGCGACTTTTCTACAACTGAAAAATGCTACCTGTGATATTTTTGTGCAAGTGTACTTATAGGATGGAGTTTGGATGCAGGGAGTGAATCAGAAGAAGGGAAAAATGGCTGGAAAGTTGCCAAAGAAGGGGAAAAAGAAATCTCAAGCTCCAAAGAAAGCAAAATCTGCCAAGAAATGAGAGAGATTACATAACCTATGCTGATGTGCCCTTGGGGGAAAGTGTTGGATTCACTGCCCAGAAGGGATTATACACAATTACACATACGGACGAAAGGAAGAGAGGAAATAGGCGCTGCAAGATGGCCCTGGTTTCTCTTCTGTATGTTCCTCTTTTTCTCTTTTTTTTTCTTTGAGGGAGGTGGGTATAGTGGGGGTGTTTGCGGTGTTGTAAAGCTTCCAATGAGATGAGGCCTTTAAATTTGATTCTTTTACAGGAATTGATCAACTGATACACGAGGTTGCCACATTTCGGCTGTAACTGTAGACCTAAAAAAAAGAGTGAAACTTATGATTTTAACCTTTACTCATCTGGATTCCTTTGACAAGGATGGGAAAGTATAGCCAATGATCCTTGAATTTTTAGATTGGATGGATAAGCTTGTCAAATAAAAAGGCTTAGAATTTGGCTTCTGTTGGAGCAATTCTGGAGATTTTGATGGTACAATTGTTGGACCAACATAAGCCCAAGTACATTTATCATTGATAGTACAAAAAGGCTCTCCTTGGGCTTTTTATCCCTAGCGAACTTGATTCCCTCCCACTGAACCATTCCTCATTAGAAAAAATGGCCCTCAGGCCACCATCGTCACATGAAAGCTCTTTAGTGCCATGTAGTTGGCAAATCGAGTAATGTTAGGCTTCACCTAAAGAAAGTCCATGGTTATAGATAATTGTGGTCACCTATTACAGTTGTGCCCTAATCTGGTCAAATTTGAACTTTTGTCAATGGGTAATGCACCTGAGAGTGTCATTTTTACTACCTATTAGCTTGCAACAATCTATTGTATAGAGGGGAGGAATGACCAACATGTCAATGCAGAAGTTTTTGGTCAAATTGGAAAGCATTCAAACCTCCCAAGCCTTGATGATAACTGACCAAACACCTCAGTTGACCCCACCTTGCACGGTAGGAATATTAGTAAAAAGCCATGCAAAAGTCCCTAGGGAACCACCCTAGGTGTCAGAAAAAGGAGTTGAGAAATGACGAAGTGCAACAATTGTACTATCCACCGGTTGGACAGTGACCTACCAGTGGCCATCAATCGGTGGCTCTTGATGTGTTATTTGCTCATGGGACCTGCTGCGCATAGTGGCCTACCCCACTTTTGTCCCCAAACTACATGGAACCTACCCTCTTGACTTACACATCTTGTGGGTCTAAGGTGGTGGGTCTATGTGGCCTGACCCCTGGGTTAAGCTATTTTGGCCAAGGCCTATGGGACAAGCAAACAGACCCTAAGGTCTTTACCATAAATAAGGAAATGAGCCCTAAGGAGCATTCTTTCACCTGAAGAAAAAAAACATGAGAGGGAGAGAAATAAGGAGAAGAGGACCACCGGGCACTCTCCCTTTGTTGCCGGTTGTTCCCAAAGGTAAGAGAACCTTCTCCAACTTCTTTCCTTTTCCATTTTTTAGTTTTTCATAGGTAGAAAATCGGGGTTTTGCTAGGTTGGAGGGGTACGCCTTGACCCTGGTAACTTGTGGTGATCAGGGATAATGCAAATTGTACTCCCTCGTGTGTTTTCAAGCTCAAAGTGAGCTACCCGAGCTTTGGGATCATTTTGGCTCAATTGAAGGTTTAAGGTTTCAATCGATGATTCGACATAACTCCCAAATGGCTCGGTGAAAACATGAGCAGTCGAGCTTAAATGAAAGGTGTGAAGACCCTCTACAAACCCCATAGAAGAAATCTTGATAACCGGACCGGAAGTGACGAAGCCCTGAGAAGTTTAGCATCTTCTGAGTTTGCCACTGGTAGTTCCACTACCAACCGGTGCCTATCTACTGGTGGGTCTACTGATCCTAATCAGCTACTGTCCACCTCATTGCTAGCACCGACCAGTAGGAACAATCATCTACCAATGAGTCTTACTGAACTATCACATTGGTAGTTTTAAGGGGCCTTCTAGGGGACCCTCTTAAACCCCTTTTGACACTCTTTAACGCTCGTTTACCGTTGCAATTAGGATAGAGATATTCACATCTGGTGAGGCCTAGCGCGGTTTGATTCGGGCATCCATACTTGGGATATTAGTTCACCCGGTCTACAAACAAGGTGAGTAGTGGTCGGAACTTATATTGGAGTGCTTTAAATATAGAATTGATGTATGTCATTGCAAGCATGTGATTATTATAAGATATATGCTCTATTGAACTGTATAAATGTTGATATGTTGATTATTGCATTTGCGTGAGATCTGGTGCAGCCGAGGGGAATTTCGGTACCATGATCACCACAGTGTAGATCGGATCATGCATTTAGATGTGCATTAGTTTAGGCTTAGATATGGAATTTAGTGCGTCTGATGAGAATTCTGATATTGTATGCCATCATAAGTATATGTATGCTAATCTAGGCTTGGACATGGAATACAGTGTGGCCGATGGGAATTCCGATATTGTATGGTCATACTAACTATATCAATTTGAAAGGCATGTATATTACGTTGATTAAGTATAATTACCCTGTGCTACAATCCATTGCCAAAATGGGGTAAGGTGTTGGATAACCCATCGTGGTATGTTCGATGAACCCTTTCGGAAAGTCACTTTCGCAGTACAATGTGATTGTTGCCAAAGGCAAAAACTAATCCGACGTGGCTAATGATAATTTCGGTGTCATGGCTACCAAGAGGGGGTTATCAAGGTTTGTTGGATGACCGAGGACACATTCTGGGACCGCAACCTCTTTATTCATGATTAGGGTTTGTGTCGCTGGGTGACCGATGGCGATTTTGGGACCAGAGATATTGCCTAATGTGTAGTAATAGCATAGACCCAACTTAGTTGTATGTTAGGTGGTTAATAATAAAATGAATTGCATCATCTCGCATCATGGAATATATGTGATTACTTGCATGAAACCCATCTCAGATTGAGCTAGTTGGAGCTCACACCATGTCCATGTTGCTTTTTAGATGATGAATGAGCAGTGACACATCCTCTTCCATGACGGATTGCGACGGGAACTAATGGACACAAGAGCCCAAGGAGTATGATTCGGATTATGCATGTGATGCATGTGCCTATATGGCACCATGAACCATGAACCGAGGATCAAACTTCCCATTATCATTTTTGATATCTTGATGTTGTTGGTAACTCTTGTGGTATTATGAATATGTTTTGTAAACGTTTGTGATAAATCTATTTAAAAATATAAGATTATCATTTTAGCTCCCCAGTAACGAGTTGGTCTTTATTATATTATTCCACTTCAATGATTTAGTTTGGTTTAATTGTGTTATGATTGTGATGGTTAAGGTACTACTATTAGAGATCCTGGTAGAGATAAAGGATGGGTAAGTGTCCTAGTCACACCGCTAATATCCTAGCAGGAGCGGGGTGTGACATCACCTATCTTGATCGCTTGACCACACCACTTAGATGATGTTCTGTGGTCCCCATCTCCTCCACAACTTCCTTTAGCAACTTATATATATATACAATGCATATTTTTTTCTCCTTGGATGCATCCACTGACTTTAGGAAGATGAAATTACCATCATAATGTACCATGAATTTGATGATGGATTGTTTATTGGGTTCAATCCAAGCATCACATGTCATTGAAACTCCATATTTTGCCATCCCCTTTAATGTGTCAAAGTATTCATCCAACTCTTTTTGTTAGGGCAAATAGGCATTCATCAGTTTTCATGGAATGGGCCCCTTCACTCCTGGGCCAGCCCCCCATGAAATGTCAATCATGGTCTGATAATATGTTCACTGAAACATTAGATGGGATGCTATGGTAGAATAAGAACTTCGACATTGCATCACCGAGTTTTGCTCCCGCGACTATCCCAAACTTGCACTATAGTTCTCTATTTGGTATCCAACTGTGTATATCTTAACTTGAAGACTCTCTAATTCTTGCAGACAACTATTATTCTTTTGCTCCACGATGCTTATATGCTCTTCAACATATACCTTTTTAGAGGCATTAATGCGTATAGACATGCCCCGAAGATTACTCATCTCCTCTTTGTGGATGATACCTACCTATTTTGCAAAGCTTCTCTTAGAGATATAAATGAGAGGTGGTTGAGCATTAAATAGGCTCGCAAATGACTAAAGCCTATTTGGTTAATTAATGAGTTTTGCCTGTACTGGGTTAATCTAATGATTGGCAGTGTGGGTCCACCTCCATGGGGTCCTTGTCCATTAATCCATTACTATGTATGTGGAGACAAACAATTGAGGTGTTTCGGGGCATATGCGTATGTAGCCGAGGGGCCCACACATATTTAACCCCTTTTGAAGCAGTTAAAAGGTCTCCAGGTAATGCAACTGGCTGATCGTGCTAACCAGCCGGTTGCTCCAAATGTGCCCTTGATACCGTGCTTTCTAAACCCGGTCTAATTACCCGGTTGGTTCGGTTTGGCCTTGCAGGACCTGAACCCAAGCGAACCGAGCCAGGTACCTTATGGAACATGATGGCAAGGGTGACTCTAAACTCGGGTTGGCCAGACGAGTCAGAGTCGGTGCCTAGTGAAGTTTGCATGCCCAAGCCGTGCACTTACATGTATCACCGGGCCATGTACACACAATAAAGGTACGTAGCCATGTTTTATGTTAAGTACGCATGTTGATCAATTACTAAGAGTGAAATACGTGTCGAGGTCGAGCTCCATCGAAAATCCCAATGTTTTGGCTAAGTTTTGGCCGACTGTGAGTGGTCATAGGCGGGTCGGACCCACCAGTGTGACCCACCACTCTGGTCATTAGATATTTTGTATAAATAGAATTTATTACCTTTTTTTCCCTCATTTATTGTTTTACACGGTGGGTGATAAAAGTAAAGTAGAGAGAGAAGGAGAAGAAAGAGAAGGGAAGAAGGAGGAAAAAAAAGGGGAAGAAGATGCTCGTTGTGCAACGTCGAGGTTGAATCTTTCGATTTTGACGTCGGATTAGTGATCCCCATCTCGAGATCTACGATTTGAGGTGAGTAAAGTCTATATTTCTTAAAACCCCAAGAAACCTAAGTGAAACCTTTCAATTTGGGTAGGAATCTTTTAGATCTTGTTAACCCCACTTGAAATGATGAATCTCAGGTTTAATGAAATACCTATATGTTGTTTATGAAGGTTTTAGAGGAAGAAATTTCAAGATTCGAGAAGCATTGGTTGATCTCTTGAGCTAGAGAGGAGATTTGAGGTTTTTGAAGTGTTCTTGAGCAAAGAGGTAAAACCCAAGATTAGAATCTTGAACTGATCCTAGATCTATGTTGAAATCATGATATGGACCCTTAGATTTATAGAAAATGCAGTCGAATCAACCAATGGTGGTTTCCCTAATGTGGGATGAAGAATGGAGGTGAGCAGCAAAATCTCAGTTCTAAGTGATGGGTACCTAGAAATGGTCGAACCCACCAATCCGGAGTCTGCCTGTCCTAGATGGGCTGCTGGCTTGACCAGCGAGCAGGATCGGTAGTGTAATACCCTACTTCTTAAACCCGGTCTGATTACGTGGTTGACCCGGTTTAACCATGCAGGAACCGAACCAGAGGGAGTTAGAGCGGGTTCCTTATGGGCTATGATGGCAAGGGTGACCTTGAACACCGACTGGCCTGATGAGTCCGAACCAGTGCCAGAAGAGATGGGAGTGCCCAAGCCGTGTACATTCACCTGCCATAAGGCCATGTACGGATAAAGCAGGTATTGTAGCTGTATATTAAGGTATATACGTATTCTGCATCGTATGCCAGGGTGGGGTTCACACCAGGCCCGAACTCTGTCAAAATCCTAAGTTTTGGCCCTCAGGTGGGCGGACAGGTGGGTGCACCCACCCACCTGAGTGACCCATCCATGTGCACTATTTAGTTATTCAGGAAGTATATATATAGCATTTATGATTTTCTTTTCTTTTCATTTATGACACCCGTACGTTGGTGAGGATAGTAAAGAGGAGAGAGAAAAAAAAGGGAAGAAGAAGGGAAGAGAAGGAAGAGGAAGAAGAGAAGGATTTCAGTGGCGCCGAAGCTTGATCTTCCCATTCCGGCGCCAGAAGAGTGATCTTCAACTCTAGATCTACATTTAGAGGTAAGCAAAGTTGGGTTCTTTGAACATTCACCATACCCAAGCTTAAACCCTTGATTCGAGTAGGGTTTCTTGAGATCTTGTAAATCCCCTTTGAAATGATGAATCTAAGGTTTAATAGATGATTTATGTGTGGATCTTGAAGGATTTGAAGAGGTATTGACAAGGTGGAAGAAGCATTGTGGGTTTGAAGTGATTTGGAGGGTTTGAAGTTGTTCTTGAGCAAAGAAGGTAAGATGGTTTCCCATCACTTGAATCTAACCTAGATCTAGGTTAGAACCATCCTATAAGACCTTGAAGGTGTGAAGAATGGGTTGGTAAAAGCCCCATTTGAATCCCCAAAGAATAGAGGAAGTTGGGAAGAAACAGCAGGTTTCCCGCCAAGACCGGTGGGTGGAACCGGTGGGCCCCTACCCGCCTATGAGCACCCACCTGTGAGGGCAGGGGTCTTCGGGCACAACCGGCGGGCTAACCGGCGAGCCACCCTACCAGCCGGTCCTAGCAGGGGCCCCTGGCCTAACCGGCGGGCCAGACCGGTGGGCCCCTACTCGCCGGTCCAAACTGGTGGGTAGAACCGGTGGGCCAGACAGCCCACCTGTCTGACTCACCTGTGTGGCCCCGAAGGTGATTCTTACGTCCGATTGGACCCAAATCGGACGTGCGACCTTCTTTTAACGTTCTAAACATGATTTTGTCATCGGATCTCGTTAATTTTGATCCTAAAATGGTGAAGTACTAACCCCGCTCAATTATGTTAGGTTCACCAAATCCTACCCGTTTCGCACTGGATCTCACCCGTACCGAACGGGAATCCTTGTACGCTACAGGTAAGTGGGGAGAGGACGTTTGGCCTTGTTTCAAGGCATTGTTGGCATTCATCTAAATGTATCTAGTCTAGTCATGCCATCATGAAAATGCTATGTAGATTAGTCATCCTCACATTGCTATGCATGTGTGTTATGTTTACTTTCCAAATGCCAATTGAATGAGATGTTTATATGTTGAATGTGGACATCATTGTGCATGATGCATTGATAGACTAGATGTCGTAGTCGGCTTGGAAACTAGTGCATTGGTGGCCCGTGGTATGGGACGCGGTGGCACTATGCAATCGTACTATTGTCATATAGGAGCATACGGTATTAGGATTTTCACCATCCCGTGCTACGACCCTTCCCAACAGGGGTTAAGGTGTTGGGTTATCATTTGGGGGGAAGCAGTGGTCACGGTTGTCGGGTCACTGTGGCGGTTAGACATAACGCCCGGCAGGTCATTAGGACAATCGGCAACCCCGGTGGTACATTCAAGAGGGTCAATCGTACTGCTTTTAAATTGCTAGAGTCAGCACCTTTAATTTCAGTCATTTACTTTTCTGTTGAGAGCCGGTGGACGGCATTGTCTTTACTTTTCTGAGTACTCACGGTGGGCCTTCTCCGACAGCCCTATGGGCGTATCGCGGGATGGAGTTCGCGGCTCGTACCTGGAGTATACGCGCACTGTGGCTATAGTAGCACTAAACCGAGGACTTAGTAATGTTGCTTAGGTAGATGTGATTTAAACTGTAATGCATGGCATGTAGTGCATATGATTGTGTTGTGATGTGTGGACTATTGTGTGGTCCATCTTACCACTTACTAAGCTAGTGAGCTCATCCCACGTGTACACCCCTTTTTAGATGATTTTGCAGGTCATACATTTGAAGAGCACGGGGTGGGTCCCACATTCGAGTTCCCCGAAGAGGACTGGTGGGCCCCTGAGGAGTTAGAGCACGGCATTGACTGCTCATGCGAGAGTTGTTCTGCGGGACCGCAATTCTGATGCCGAGCTGAGCTCCACTTCTGAGGCCGAGCTGAGCTCTACCATGTGATGCCGAGCTGGGCTCAACCCTTGATGCCGAGCTGAGCTCTAGCCTTTGTTACCGAGCTGAGCTGTGTACTCTGATTATTTTGATGGTTTCCTTTACATACTTGATATATGAATTGTACTTTTATTGTGTAAATATCATACCTTCGGGCCCACATTATATAATTATTGTATCACTATTCGGGTATCAAGTATTATGGGATTATTCACAGGTAAAACTTAGTCTTCCGCTGATCTGATGAGCTTATATTAGTTGTGTGTATGCTGTGGTGGAATACAGTATCAGATGATCCTGGCAGGTTTGGGTTAACCGGTGTTAACCCGGTCACTGGCCCGGTTCTATGAGAACGGGGTGTGACAGGTAGGCACCTGGCTAGCTGCTCCTGGCCCACCGGTCTAGGTAAAGGCCCTTGGCCGAATGGTGAGCGAGGACCAGTGGGCACCTGGCCCATTGCTCTTGCCCCCCGTCGCGCCTTACAGGGCCCCTAAGTTGAGCGACGGGCAAGGACCGACGGGTACCTCGCCCGTCAGTTGACCTACCAATCCGACTCTTCGATTTTTGATTGGGCCCAAATTTATCGGACAACCTCCTATGGTGATTCTAAACACATTGGGTTTATCGCATTCCATTGGTTGTGAACCTAAAGTGGAGATATACTAAACTCGACCTCTTTATGATAGGTTTAACTAGAAACTTGCGTCATCGCACACCGGATCTTCTTCGTACCAAGGATGATCTTTGTACACAATTAGGTAAGTGGGAAGAGAACATTGACTTTATTTTTGGAGTGTTTTTGCATCATTCCATTATTGTTGTAGACTAGCCAGGTCAACATTTTATTATTCTGTGTAGCTTAGTCATTCTCAAATGCCATTTGCATGCATTGATGTGTGCAGTATGAATTCACTTATAACTTGATATGTTGATATCTTTAATTGTTAAAAGCTTACTCTTGCTTGAGTTGTGAGATGGATGACTTTAAATTATTGAATATAATGCATTGCTAAACTAGATATCGTAGTCGGCTTGGACACGAATACATTGGTGGCCCGTGGAATGGGGACGCGGTAGTACTATACAGTCATACTATCTCATATAAGAGCATGCGATTAGGAATGAGATATCCTAGTGCTACGACCCTTCCCAGCCGGGGTTCAGGTATTGGGTATATCACTGGGGGGAAGCCCAAGGTTGTGTACCAACGGTGGTGGTTAGAAGTACGCCTGACCGATCACTAGGACGGTCGGCAACTTTGGTGATATAACAAGAGGGCCAATCATACTACTTTTAAATTAATGTAGAACAAGGCCCATTTTACTTTAATGTAGGGCAAGACCCATTTTACTTTTTTGGTACCCACGGCTGGCCTTCTCCGACAACCCTATGGGCGTATCACCTGATGGGGTTCGTGGCCCGTACCCGGGGCATACACGCACTGTGGTTACGAGTAGCACATGACCTATGACTTGGATGTGATGTTTAGATGGTTTAAGATAATAAAAAGGGACTTGCATACATATAGGTGCATTTGTGTTACAAATGATTGTTTGGTCTTTCTTTTCATTTACTGGGCTAGTGAGCTCATCCCACATGTACATCACTTTTTCGATGATCTTGCAGGTTATCCGGCTGATGAGCTAGAGCCAGTCCTCAGCTCGATCCCTGATACCAATCTAGGTTTCTTTTTTATTATTTTATGATGTTTCCCATTTTGTGCTCTGGATGTTTAAATTGTAATTCTTGTGTATATATCACGCCTACAGCCCACAGGTATATGTACTATGTAATACAATTTGGGTATCAAGAGAATTGGGGTATTTACAGGTATCTATTTGTAAGACTTCCGCTGAAATACCGAAATTGCTTTATTTAGTTATGGGTATGCTGTGTAGTGGTTACTGTATCAAATAATCTTGGTAGGTTTTAGGTTAACATGTGTTAACTTGGTCACCAGTCCGGTTTTGTGAGAATGGGGTGTGACAGCGGTGGTATCAAAGTGTGATGCTCTACCCACTCATAGCATACGTGATAGATCCCCTAGAATTCTTATAATAGGACCCCGAGGTTGGGTGAACATAAAAGCTTTAAATAACTAAAAGTTGTAATAAGATGAAAAAGTCTAAATTCTTGCATTTCATTTTATGCATGAGTGTAGAACTTAAATAGATTGGCAAAGGATCAACTGACCAATTCTATAAACCATGATTAAAATTTTAATAAAATTTGGGCAGCATAACGGTGCTATATTGAATTTCCAAATTTTTTTCAAAAATTCATCAGATAACCACATACATAAAGATAATTACAAAAGAGGGGTGACAGCCAGTGTCACCACCAAACTACAAAAAAAAATATAAACATCATAAGTCAAACTGTCCAAGAGATCCTAAACAATAGAAAGTATGAAAATACTCAAACTACCACAGAATTACACCACCAGAAAGATAAGACCAGAAAAGTAGAGAAAGTGGAGGACGACTCCAAGGAGAGAAGTAGAAGGAGGAATTGTCGCTTCATCAATCGTCGTCATCCACAATGAAAGTTTCCCCACCTCTAGGCCGTGAGGTGCACTTGAAGTGACAGTCGTAAAAGTAAAACCTGTCATTCATCAAGATAACCTCCTTCTTCACTCGACAGAAGTTAGCAGCAATTTCGTCAGAAACCTTATCTAATTCCTCGGCTAAGGACTGGAAACTGGCCTCTACCCTTCCTAGTCTGTGCTGTATCACCAACTTTTGGGCGGCACTCCCCTCCACGTGCTCTAGGATCTTATCTTGCTAATCTTTCTGGGCACTAATACTGTCCACCAATCTCTGAAAATCAAAAGCCCCACCTGAAGGTGGTGGAGCTCTAAAGTGTGGATCAGCAGTCCTAGTCTCTAGGGGCTCCTCCTCGAGGATCTCATCCTCATCAATCTCCTCCTCATCTGGATGAGGGAAATAATCCTCATCCTCCTCATTAACATACTCTCCCTCCTTGTCCTCTGGCCCTTATTCTTCCGCCTCTTGTGGTGCACCCATCGGCACCAATAACCCCATCCTCCTCAAGTTTTCTCTAGTGAACAGCTCACCTGGTTCCAGTGACCCGCTTTGGGAGCAGGTTAAACTGGGCTAGGCTTGAAAACACTCGAGCATCGACGGTATAAGCTGTCTCAGACATCGGGCACTCCTTCCTACGATAGATGGTCCTATAGATATGCTCCCGCATCTCTGGGCTCAAGTTTAAGCCCACAACCTCTACCCTTGGGGGGTTGTAAAAATGAGCACCCTCAGCTGATATACCCAGAATGGTTGCCAACAAGTCCATGGTCAAGACAATGTTTACCCCCTTCACCAGGCTAGTGAGGGAGTACTCCCCATTGTCGTAGGAGACCTCCAGGTTACAGTAGAAATATCAGACGAGGTCTTCATAGCACAGGTTGTCAAGATAGAGCATGGGGTCCCAACCTAGAGCGGTGAACTTATCCAACATCTGATAAGCACTGAAGTCGTCAGTCACCACTGTCTTCTCCATTATGATGGATTTCTTGGAGAAGGTTGACCATGCTACAGCCGTCTCAAGGCTATGGAACAAGCCCTCATCAAAGTCAGATGGGTCGGCAAAGGCCTTCCTCATAGGTCGGGCCCGTGAGGAAGCGGAACCGGGGTTTGGATTCCCCCCTCGGGATGTAGTGGTCTTCCTCCTTTTGCAGGAGGAGGCTGCTTCTTTACCCTTCCTCGAAGACATCCTGAAAATACTAGGGAGATGTGTGAGGGTAATGAGCAGAGAATACGAGAAGGATGTGATAAGCAATATTATAAAAAGGGTGGATGAAATGAACCCTATAAGAAGTGACATGAATGAAAGAACCTTGAAGTGTATGTACAAATATCAAAATGCAATGATATTAAGAGATGAACTTGGAAAGAAATAAAAGAATTTGTAATGAAGAAGCATATGAGTGTGAGAACCTACTTAATGCCAAATGTAGTTGAATGGGAAACAACAAGCAAAATCATGGCTAGAGGCCTAAACAAATTGGAAAATGGGGATGGAAACCCCGATACAATAACTTAAAGAAAATGGAGGTTTTACATTGGGCGAATATGAGCCAATCATAGCGGAAAATGAGTAGCTACCTACAAAAGAATTAATCAAACTATTTTACAAGTAATTGATAGAGGATGGACATGGTGGCATTGTCATTCATAAAAAAAGAATGAAGAAAAACCCCCCAAAATTTCCAAAGATTTGATTATAAAGGGATAAATGTGTATCAAAAGGAAGAAAGACAATGCACACATGAATGGAAATGGCTTCTCTACTAATGTGTGTGTGCATTGAGAGTGAAGAAAAGCATGGGAACCATTAATTTGCAATAAAAAAGAAAAATAAGAAGAAAACCCTAAAACAAAGAAATTAGGGCAAAGAATTTGAGATTTCTATCTATAAATCGGTCAATCAAGGCCAACACACCATGGGAAGCGTAAATGAATCATCACATTGTCAAGAAACCAAATATTCCACGGAGGAAATAAAGTATATGATGAGATTATGAGTTTTTATAATGAAAGAATACCAAAAAACATCATTCTCAAAGAGAAAATGGAGAAAAGGGAACTTGAGTATTTGAGAAGATGAAGACGAGTTGGACATCGATTTCTTGAGCGGAATCGTGAGTGGACTATGGGATAGGTCCCTCAAATCACCTTGCTCTGAGTTGGAGAGAAGAAGTGAGGAAATAGTGGAATAAGGGTTTTAAAAGGCCCTTTTTTTAAGTTGCTCGGACGTGACCGATGGGCCCCAGCCTGACCTTGCCAGTCGATTTAGCCTGTTGGTTTGGGTATTAAGGCCCAGAATGGCCTAAATCTGAAATTTTTTGGTACTTTGTGCCTAGTGGGTCCCAATTAGTTGCCAATAGGGGTATTTTGCCACGTAATTAAGCATTGTTGTGAGACCCAACTATGTATGGATAGATAATTGCAGGTGCGTTTGATCATGTGGTGTGGTGCATCAATGTAACATATGATATAAAATGCAATTGATTGTGAATGCATATATAAATGTTGTGGCACTCAATCAATGCTTACATTTTGAAATAATCCAGGTACAGAATGCCATAGTACGCACTAGATTTGGCACTCGTGCCTGTGGTACCTCTCGTGGTCGACCACCCATTTCTTGTGGACCTCGACCCGTGGAGCAATCCTCACATCCACCACCACAAGTGGATGATGATCCAGAGGAAGTTCAGGGTAACCCACCCGTGAACAAAATTTTGGGTTTCCTGGTGATGTTGCGACACTCATACAACAGTCGCAAGGGGCCTTTCAGCAGCAGTTGCTTCAGTAGTAACAAACTTTCATGGCTTCTATGCAACAATACTTGAACCCTACTCTACAGGGTCAGCCTCCTAGAGGGGTTACTCCACAGGACCCTCCCGTGGGGTTAGGTATTGGAGTGCAATCCGGAGGAACACCACCTGGGTTTATACCTCAAGTTCAATCGGGAGGTACCCCTCCAATTCCACCATATGGTACTCCACCATTTATGATGCCTCCACTCTATCCCTACTATCTGGCTTATCCACCTTATCATCCACCATCTACCACTACGGAAAAGGTGGTGGAATCTTTTAAGAAGTACATACCTCCCATCTTCACCAAGGTGGGTAATGACCCATTGGAGCCAGATCGATGGATTCAAGAGTTGGAGAAAGCATTTGATATTGTAGAGTGAACAGAGGCACAGAAGCTTATCTGTGCAGGGTTGCAACTTAGAAATGAAGTTGATCTTGGTGGAAAGCTTCCAAGCCTTTATTGATGGTAACTCACTCAAAGCCTACTTGGAAACAATTCAAGGAATTGTTCTTATCAAATTATTATTCAAAGAGCTTTAGAAACTGCAAAGAGGCGGAATTTATGGCACTAACTCAAGGAAGTAAAACTGTTCTGGAGTATCAGCAATAGTTTGAAAGCTTGTTTTATTTTGCTCCTCGCTATATGAAGTCGACTAAGGAAAATGCCCAAAAATTTTTGAAGGGGCTGAAGACATCTATTGGTACAGTGCTGGAGGTGTTGGACTTAACTGAGTATCCATGATTGTGCAAAAAGTCAAGACAATGGAAGACAAGCAAAAGGGAGAGCCACCCGTTACACCAGGACTATGGAAGAGGGCAAATCTATATGCTGATTCGGGTAGCCCAAGCAAGAGCTTTCGTGGGTCATATTCTTATAGTCCCTTGTATCGGCAGCCTTATGGGCCATCGGGTTATCCTTCCCAACCAACTAGTGGGTGGGGCACTACAGCTTTTCGTCCGAACACTAGTGTGGTGCCTACGTCCCCGAGACCCCCTCGTCCTCCGATTGTGCCAGAATTAGTACAGAGAGCTCTCGCTCCGGTTCAGATATCACTGAACCGATGCTATAATTGTCATTCGTATGGGCACTTCGCCAAGGATTGCCGATACCCAGCAGTGGCACCTCCTAATCGGCCCCCTATCCATAGACATGCGTTGACTCAGGGAAATCAACCTCAGGGAAAGATGTATGCCTTAACAGCTGAGGAGGCTGAAGCCAGTAATGAAGTAGTAGCAGATACACTTTAATTAAAAGACTTTTGTGATTAAAAATTTGAGTAACTTATTATACTTATATGTAATGCAATGCTAGGTGTCTTATCTGTATCAGGTATACCTGCATATGTCTTATTCGACTCCAGAGCTTTGCATTCATTTGTGTCTAAGAGATTTGTGATGAGCACATTTATGTGTGAAATCTAGGGTAGTAAAACATGCATTTTACATACTTAGAATGGAGCTACCTTGGGTTTTACTCTCTTTTTGCAGGTTTTATATTTTCAAGGCCTTAAGGACTATCGGGCGTTATATCTTCAATTTTACACGTAAAGAGGTCATTTTTCTTTTCATGGTTGCGAAGAGGATGAAATTCTGAGCAAGATGGACGTGTTCAATTAAAAGTACACATTCGTTTGGTCACCCGTACAAATAATTATTCTTTTCGGGCCAGAAAAAGAATAATGGATTAGAACTAAACCGAGATGCAGAACCAGCCCATTTGCAGTTGTCCCAGAGGTACAAGGAATATTCCAAATGCCAACAAGGATCAATGGACCACATCCTTAAGTGATTGAAGATTCCTTTTTGGTAACAACAACTACCTAGTGTAGTTGGTGAGCTATGGTGTGCAAAATTTCCTTGCTCACCAAGAGGTCTCAAGTTCGAATCTCATGGTTGTTTTTTTTTAGAGAATTTTGCTGAAGATTTCCTGCTTTTCACTCACTTAAAGCACTAAGGGCATGGAGGGGATTTCCACATCAAATTAGAAGCAAGGAAAATCGTGGAAGGGTTCCTGCGCAAGAAGAGAAGAAAAAAAAAAGGAAAGAAAAAAAATAAGGGAGAAATAAAGATTGTCTAAATCTTCTCTCTCCTCCACATCATCACCAAAAGATTGTCCAAATCACACAAAGCAAGAAGGAAAATCGTCCCTTGGAGGGAGAAAAAGAAGAGAAATAAATTAGAAAAAAAAAGGAAAGAAAATAAGCAAACAAATTATAGGAAATTTCTCAAAGTTTATTTCTCTCTTCTCTCTCCTCCACCTTAGCACTTTTGGTCTCAAAAGATCTCACAACCAATTGTGGGTTTCTCCCTTTTAGGAAAGAGAAATTTGTTACCCTACCTCCCCATTCCCTATAAATACAACTCATGTAAGAGGAGGGGAGACAATTCATTCTTCTTCTAGTTTTTTTTAGTTGCTCTCTCTTTCTCTTGCTCTCTCTTTAGTTTTAGTTCTTCTTTATCTTTTCTTTAATCACTTTTGTAATAGCTTTTTTTATTTCAATTAATGCAAGCACTCTTTTATTTTTATTCAACCCTTTTATGTTTATGATTTATGCAATTGAGTTGTAAGTTTTTAAGTTATAGTTCTAGGCTTAGATCTAGGTGACAATCACGAGCCGTGGAGCAATTTTTTTTTCAAGATTTGTTTTCTCTAGTACTAGAAATTTCAGATTTGGTTTATTCCAGATCTGGTTTTTAGTACTGGTAGTATCTCAAATCGATCAAGTTTTCAGTTCGAGGGTTGAAGTTCAAGTAAGTAGGCTCCTTTAGTAGTCTTCTCTCCCCCCTCTCATTCCCTCTTCTGACTACCCTTTCTTTCTTAATTTAGGATTTTAATTTCAGTCGTTACATTATTGCTATCCCTTTCCCCCAAGGTTCATGGCTGGTGTATGTGTTGGCTTTGCCCCTCCTAGCCATAGAACCATCATTTTATTGTTTTTATTTTAATTGCCTCCCTTTCCCTAAAGCCAAGTAGAGTAACCCTTGTAAGAGTGACTCTCTGGTCAAGTAGGGAAGCTCATATTATGATGCATCCCTCGGGCTAAGTAGAGAAACCTACTTGTGAGTCTCTCTCTAGCTTTATCCCCTTTCTTTTACTTTATTTTTATTTCAGCATTTTTTTCTTTATTGTTTTTTTTTAATTGCGTGGGTTGTTTATTTTTAGTTATTTATTTATTTAATTTTAATTACGTGGCTTGCATCTTTAAATTCTTAGATGACGAATGGTTAGGACGTTATTTTAGATACATATGTTTAGGACGGTAATTAGAATTAGATCACAATCATTAATTAGTTCACTTTTGCATTATTAAAAGAAATAAAAAAATAAAGTGGCTGCTCTCCCTGTGTTCGACCCGTAGCTACACTGATCCGTACGCTTGCGGTTACATTCTAAATCTCAAACACCACCATAGGAGAAAGAAGACCATATCAGAATCATAGCTTCTGGTTATGGTTTGGACCAGTTTTTACAGGCTTGCGGTTCAGTTTTCTGGTCCACCTAAAGAAACAGGTCTGGGGTCTATCTAGGACTAGTCTTTTATTATTTTATTGCTTATTAATTTCCTTGCAAGAAGGATTTCCATATGATATCTATTGACTTAGAAAAAGCTTATAATAGAGTCCCTAAAGAATTAATTTGGCAAGGGCCAGAGAAGAAAAGAGTTTCAAGTAAATATGTAGAAATAGTTAAAGATATGTATAATGGTGTAGTATTAGTGTAAGAACTTTGGGAGGGGGGCATGGTTCGAGAACTCGGTGATATCTCACCAAAATTTTGGTGTTTTTTTTTTTTTACTACACTATCTATCTAATGGGCCCGCCGGTGTTACATCATAGGCACATTGAGAACGTAGATTAACTGTGAACCATATGCATATGAAATGACGAGCAATGCAGTGCCATCCTTGGGCTTTTATTTGTAAGTCTCTATTCCCTTGGTTAATCGAAAGCCAACAATCTATGAACTAGCCCATGCTTGACTAGCCAGGCAGACAAAGGACCCTGCATCTTTTTGATTTCTCCTGCATTTTTTTATTAAGTATTCGAAACGAAATTGCATATGAAACATGAAAAGACACAATTTTGGTCATTTTGCCTAAATTTTGGTCAATTCGATCATTTCGGTAAAAGAAAATGCACTATGTCGTCGAAATTTCTGTCATCTCATTTCGCTTATTTTACTAGTTTTGGCCATTAGCTCCCCAAAATGTCCAAGAAAAACACATGGAAAAAAGTACTTTGTTTCGGCGGAATATTTGATATTTTGGATTGACTGAAACGGCAAAACGAAACGAGTTTTTTAACCTTTGGGGGGGGGGTTGGTGAATTCCCAATTACAATTGGATTACATCGAGGATCGACCTCAAGCCCATATTTGTTTGTGCTTATCATAGACGAGCTAACTAGAGACATTCAAGATCAGATCCCTCGGTGGATGTTTTTTGCAGATGATATTGTTTGATGGATGAAACAAAAGCAGTGACAAATACAAAGTTGGAATTATGGAGGTTAACCTTGGAAACAAAAGGTTTTAAAATAAGTAAAACAAAAATAGAGTATATGGTGGGTAAAGTAACAACAGGACTGAAAGTGAGGTGATGAAATTTGATGATAGGGAGATATTTGGATACTAGCATACCGCAGAGTGAAAATTTTAGATACCTAGGCTCAATCATAAATATAGAACGTAATAAAGTCAAGCACTAGCACAACAGTACCTGCACAAGAAGAAAACCGAGAAGAAGAGAAGTCGAGAGAGGAGAGAAAATTTGTTAGAACCAAAAGCTCACTTATTAGGATTCATGTCTATTTCTTCCCGGTCATTTTTAGCTACCACAATGTCATCCACATAAACTATTGAATTGTGATGTTACCACTACCTTGTCAGGTAGATAGTGATGGTCAACTTGACTTTAAGTGTATCCATTTGTTAGTATAGGTTGTCTAAACCTCTCAAACCAAGCCTTTAGGAACGATTTGAGACCAAAGAGAGCTTTCTTAAGTCGGCACACTTTACCTTCAACTATGGGAAACTCGAAGCCTAGAGGGATTTGTATATTCAATTCCTCTTCAAAGTCACCATGGAGGAATTGATTCTTCACTATCAACCAACACAGTGGCCAATCCTATCGAGTTGTGCTAAGCCACTAGAGAAAAATTTTCTCGATAGTCCATTACATACACTTGATTATATCCTTTGGCCACCAATCTAGCCTTATATCATTCAATAGTGCTATTTGATCGGGTATTTGATTGACTACTCCATCTAAATCCTCTAGGGACTCCACTTTGGAAGATCAACAACTTCCTAAGTGCAGTTCCACTCAAGAGCCATCATCTCCTAGTTCATAGCTTCCTTCCACTTTGGATCAGTCATAGCCTCAAAGACGTTCTGATGATAGGAGTCGAGGAAAGAGCAACTAAGTAAGCAACGTCTATAGGAGAGATTTCATCATAGGAAACAAAATTGGCTATAAGATCGGTGCAAGCTCTTGTTCCTTTCCAAACAACAATGGGGAGATCTAACTCAGAAGGAAGGGAAGACGTGTCACATGAGTCAAGAAGGTGATTTTTGGCAAGTCTACCTCTTCCTTCTTTTGAACATAAGTAACTTTTTCTCCTTGTCAACCTCTTCATTGCTAGGTTCCCCTCCTATACCAACTCCCCCTGAATCTAATGTTATCACATCATCTACATCCACATCCCTAGTCTTCCCTACATCAAGGAGAAAAGGAGGAATAGGCAAAGGGTGATCAACAACCACCTCTTTACTTCCACTACTCTCACCTTGAAGAGGTGGCATTATGGAGAGAGAAGAAAGGCACAAATTCAAGAAGGTGACATCGTTGGAGACAAACTGCTTTCTAGAGGATGGATGCTACTTATAGCCTTTCATAGCAAGAGAGTAGCCAAGAAAGATACATTTGAAGGCTTTAGGGTCAAGTTTAGTATGAGAATACTTATTAACATGAACTTAGCACACACACCAAAACACCTTTTTTTTTGGGGGGGGGGACGAGAAGGCAGAAACAAGGGTAGACAAGACTTCCCAAGGATATTTTAGGACCAAGGATACTGGAAGGCATAAGATTTATTAGGAAGAATACAGAAAGAAGTGCATCGGACTTAAAGGTCCTAGGGACATGCATACCAAATAACAAGCTCCTAATGATTTCCAATAAATGGTGATTTTTCCTCTCAACGAGAAAAATTTGTTTATTTGATTCATACAGACAATTATAGCCAATTGGTAAGGTATTGGTATATTGCTGGATTTCTATTTTGGGAATTCTAATGTAATTACAAATATTTAGAATCTTCATCCAATTTTCCTTTTGATTTGTTTGGTAAAGGGGCTAAGCACTCGTTGGAGCTGCTAAAATTGGAATGACCCTTTTATAAAGAGTTTTAGGAGCACCACACCCCCACCCCCACGCCTTGCATAGTAGAGGTAAGAATTGAAGTGTTTACATATAGGCACCCCATGAGAACAATTTTCAGTTTTACTTATCGACAAATTATTTGGTTGTGCAAGTATATTTGATGTTTGCTATTGTCATAAACATATTGTTTGGCTATTTCCATAGCTATTTATTTCTGTTAGATTGCATTTTCCTGTTGTTATTGCAACTATATTCAAGTTCTTGGGTGTCTCAGTATGCCAAAGCAGAGAACCATTGCCCTTGGTAAGTCGGTTTATTCCTTGAGGAACATTACCCACAAGGGCTGATCTTAGATCCATTCTACATCAAACATTCTAGCAACACCTTGAGTTCTCAAGTTTCTCCCATTGGTACATCGAACCTGAAACAAGACTTATGGTATGATGCAGTTGCAAACCTCAAAACCACCAAGTAGAAAAAGAAGATGACTTGCAAACCAAAGGATTAAGAACTCAAAAACCAAAAATACTGATGCATCCAGATAACTCAACTGCAGAAAGAGTGTAGAAAATAACTTCAGTAATGGTCAAAGCCCAGGTTCAACCTCCCAAAAGCTGCTAAACCAAGCAGTCAAAAGTTTCTCATAAGAATCAAATCTTTGTGAACTTCACCATTGTCACAAGGTGACACTACCTTGCCAGGTCACAGACTTTGACCAGGACATGCGGGTCCATTCATAAAGGAACTGATACTCATCTCACTGGTCATGAGTAGTTGAAATATGAGTTTAAAGCTTATAAAATCAGAGTGCAATTTCACTACATTTCTGTAAATATTTGTCACTTTGAATTTACTTTTAAGGCACTTCCCCATCTAATTTTGAGCAAAAACTTGACCAGTGAGATCGGTGTCAAGCATAGTTAGCAATTCGGCCGAATAATTCGCGATTTATTCGGCCGAACCGAATTTTAAAGAATTTTATCAAAAATTCGGACCGAATCCGAATTAAAAATAAAATTCTTTAAAATTCGCGACTTTTTCAAAAATGAATATAATTCGCGAATAATTCGGACCGAATCCGAATTAAACCGAATTATTCGGTCCATTTAAACATTATTTTTAAAAAAAATCAAAAATAAAAAATAAAAAATAAAAAAACAATTTTTTTTTAAAAAAAAACCCCAATAAGATTTTTTGACCGCTTTTTTGACCGAATCCTTAAATTAATCGTCCGAATTATTCCGAATAATTCTCCGTCCGAATAATTCCCGAATCCGAATTTACTAACTATGCGAAAGAGTACTCACTGCATCAGTTTTTAAGATTGACACTTTATCACATTTAAGATTTTAAAAATCTATTCCCAATACCGAGTTTTTAAACCTTGATGAACAATCTTCAAGCTAGGCTTTTAGGGGTCATCGAAAAAAAAGAAAAAAGGTTAGGGTTGGAGAGAAGAAGCATAATTAGTTAGTAAAATTATTAGATCATTGAATTGTTTAGTCCAAGTAGCTGAAACCTAAAGGTAGAGGCGAATGAAGTATTTGTGGAAAACCTGGAACTGGGTTCACCACAAGATACCATTATGATGGTGCTGTTGGTGAGCTTACCGACCATTCACACAAAAGGACAGCCCCATAGAGCTGATGCGTGACTGGCTAACTAGTCACCGTTAAATACAAGAAAAAATTGAGAGTGGATCAGGTTCATGTATGAGAATACACGAGAACGATCCTGATTCGTGGATATGAAATCAATTTTCTTTTTTTTCATTTAATAGATTCTATATCCACAGATCAGGAGTGTACGTTCGTATGTGAACCTGATCCGTTCACGAAAAGGCTTACATGTACCTATACAATAGATACGATCAAATAAGAAAGAAAAAGTAAAAACTCAAAATTATATTTGTATGCGACATAAGATTGATCCATAACCTGTAGATGATCAAAATGACAGAGGGCATTGCTATTTACGATAGCTTGAGCATCTTTTAAGTGATAAAAATAAGGGTAATTTATAATGCTACTATCTAGAAAATGTTATTATTAGAGACACACCCTGTGTATAATATCAAATTATCCTCAGACCCTTCACTGTCATCCCTACCTCCATACCAAAAGCGTTCGATCTTCGCTGGTAAACAGCTCGGGGATGGCTGTACCCTCGCCGACTACAACATCTCAAAGGAGTCCACTCTCCCCTTGGTGCTTCGGTTGAGAGGTGGCATGCAAATCTTCGTGAAGACCCTTACCAGCAAGACCATAACCATGGCGGTTGAGAGCTCGGACACCATTGATAATGTGAAAGCCAAGATCCAGGACGCCCTAAACTAATAATATTTTGATTGTGATATAATCCCTGATTCAGAAGCTCAATTTGGATCATGAGAATCCAGACAACTAAAAGTTTTGTTGATTTGTTTCAATTCTCAGGTCTGGTGAGAATGAGATTTCCACTTGGGAAGTCCAGAGTTCGATTTCTGAATAGAAATTGTATAACACGTCTGTGTCTAAACTAGGGCAGGATCAGTTGAAATGAGCCAAGTAAGCTTTACCATTCACTAGAAGGATTAATGGGCTCTATTGTATACTCTGAAATTGAAGATGATACGCTTAGTTACGGTTACAACAGGGCAGTACTTCCCCACTTCTGCAATTATTTGGGAGGCTATTGCCATTGAGCTTGGCTCTTCAGATTGCCTGCAGCTATGGTGCACGGCCACCGGTTCCCCCCCCCCCCCCCCCCCCCCCCCCCTCCCTCCCTCCCTCCCTCCCTCCCTCTCTCTTTTGACATCGCCGGATACCGGCAAACTTTCAGGTTGTAGCGCATTTTTCCCATTGCAAATAGTAATAGATATTTCTCTTCTTTAGTGAAAAAAGGAGAAGAGGGGTTAGGGTTGAGACTTGAGAGGAGAAGAAGGGATGTAGGATTTGGGGAAGAAGGGTTTGATGGGTATATTAGGTACTTCACCTATAATGCAAGGGCATTTTGATATTTAAAAAAAATATACAGTAGCTAACATCAGTATGTAAAATATATTTCGTAACAGTAATTGATGACAAGGGGTTTGAGTATAATTTGGTATTATACATGAGATAAATTACCCTAAAAATAATGGTGACAACAAATTGGAAAAATCAGAAACATGCATCAGCTAATATTCTGATTTCCATAAAATCAGATACTTAAGTGTATGTTCTCATTGGTTGAAGCTCTGATATCATTCTTTTGCCCTCATAATATGGAGTTTTTTTTTGGTAAAAATGATAAGTATTATGGATACATATCAGTTTTGTTGGAGATCGATATTTTTACGATACTGATACAAATTGATGGTGTCATATCTATTAAGGGTAAAATGGTTAAAAACTGCTTTATTAGCTAAATTTTAGGGCAAAGTTATCCAATCAATCGCTCTGTATTGACATCAGTAAACAGATCGGATTTAAATCCATGATGTGTGCCTAAGATTTTCTTTATCAAATGGGTCTTTCTTCAGTGAATTTTGCACGTGATTAAATGAATGGGATTTCAAATTAATCATGATACATTATGTATGTTTAAGCCCCTTCCCCTCTGTATGTTCCTCTTTGAGTTTTTCTAATAAAATCTTAGAAGCTATAAATACCTCTCCATTTTTACCTTCAGAACTAATCCTTCCACACAAATCTGACTTCTACCCAGAAAAAATATATCTATACTTATTTCAGATAAATTTTACCTACACTTACCCCATCAAAGGACCAAAAGTCGTTGGAATCAATGTGAAAAAAAAAATGGTGAAAAAACCCTGCCAATGTGTGGGCAATGAAAGCATAGGTGAGAGGTAGGATGGTCATTTCACACCCAGTTGTGTATGGATATTAATTTCATGTGCGAGACCAGCAGAGTTCTTTTTGCCTAAAAATATATATCAATGACTTCAGGTCAAGTAAAATGGCTTTAAACAGTTTTCCTGGAAAATATGAAATGCTTGGCCGAATCAGTTTAGTTGGGAAAAGGATTAGTGAAGTTTGAGTACACTTCTCTAATTAAACCAGTAATTAATGCTCATTCCAATCATAGCCAAAGATAATAAAACAGAACATTCCATTTACAAACATGCCCTGAATAGAAGCTAGACTGTACACACACACACCCACATTCTGAGGACATCTTCATATTATTGTGCCTCTTCACCCCGTTCTCGAGCAACAGAAGCAGAAAGGATCCCAAGATCACGATTCAAAAATGTCAATGCTGACTCACACTCGGCAATTATTCTTGTGACAGAAGAGGGTTCATCTGGTGCTGATTCAGCCGATCCAACAGCAACAGCAGCATGTGAATCTTTGAGATTCCTCAAGTTCCACAGAAACTGTCATTAGATCCAGAACCACAGTTACACACTTGGTTCATGAGAATTGTTGGGATGCATGGCCCCAAAGGCAAATATAAAGTCAAAGAAAATGCCCGATGAGAACATGAGCTGATGAGTTTACACACCTCCTAGAAGACTAGAAACCAAAAGAATTTGAAGCGGGAAAAAGGATAGAAAATAATTCAACCACAAAGAATTAAGCGAAAAAAGCATGCATATGCATTAGGGTTCATGACTGACATTTTCTCACCATAACCATTGGAAACAAGGAAACATTTACAAGAGCTTTATGGTTTTCAAGAGATGAGACCCAAAACACGTTCATGACGCGCAGTTCTGCAGACTTACTGATAAGTTGACACTTCAGAAATTGAAGGTTAACATCAGACGAAAGCTCATAAAGAGGGTGTGCTGAAAATTTTGAGAATGGCTTCCTTTTGGAAAAGATGAGTTGTTTGGCAGCCATTTCCACATGAACAATGTGCTCTTTGTTCTTACTTTTGTTTAATGACTTTAATATGGTTCATTAATAAACAATGAATCATCACCATCAAAACCATCAAGATTGAGAAAACCAGGTTTATTGCAGTGTTAATTAATCAAGAACTACCATGCTCAAGATTGGAAAAAGAAATACTAATAAATCTGATCCATTCATGTTCAGGGTGGAAAATGATTTTTCATCAGAAGTAAATGAATAAATTGAAGGTTATTGACAAAGGTACCTTCAAAAGCGTTTTATAAGCCTCCAACAAGCGATTGGCAGCTGGCCCAAAGCCATGCAACTGTGGTACTTCCATCATATGGGTCCATGGACGAATTTCCTACAGATACAAGACATTCATATAGACACGAATTATCAAAATTCCAAATACTTCCAGGGCATCGATAAGAAATTTAAAACAAAAAATCTCAACAGCATTTAAGGAAATTTTTCTGTAGAAAGAAGTTTCAACTGGGACAAAGCATCCCACTGGACTCCCAGCATAAAATTCAGGTAAGAAATACAAATTCTGTACTTCACAAACATAATTTCATCATTTAAAACTATTGCATTTTTAAATTGGTTGTGGTTATTTGACCCGAATCATATCAAGGGATCTGCTCGTGCGCCCATTGTAGCAAAGAATACTCAAATAGGGAAAGCAATGAAATCTCCATCTTAAAATTGGATTTATTCATCTCATACTGTGTGCAGAATAGCCATTGGAAAAGTACAGAAATCCATCATCACCTTGGTGTAGATCAGATTGAAGGATCTTGCAGTCTCGAGAAAAGATTCTAAATGCTCCCTCAGTTTTGCTTCAACGTCTACATAATCCTCATCTGGGTTGTAAGCATACTGAACACAAAAGGCAGGCCCAGAACAAGTGACAGTTAGAAACAGAAGAAAAAATAATTAAACAATAATAAAATAGAGTAAACAATGCTTAACCTAACACCAAAAACATTTAAGAAATAAAATGAACTTTCCAGTTGAAAAAGCATGGAGGCACAACGTAAACATAACATGACATGTCCTACAAAAGATGTGAACTTCGAAAAAAATGAGAATTTTTTATCTAAAACAATGTTTGAAAGCTCGGTGGGTTTTGCTGAAAATTTCATGAAATATTTTGGTAAAACCAAGTGTGATACCTAGATTGTGCAAGATATTGATCAAAATTTCACAGTTTCGGGAAAATTTCAACATGGTGTTTCTTTTGGTATCATTTCAACTGAAACGATACAAAGCTGTAGTATAAAATGTGAAGTTTCAATCAAAATGGGTCGAAAAGCTTTTCTCTGGTTTCGACTCCAAAGGGCCAGGAAAACTGGGTTTTATGATTTTTTGCCAAATCACTTCCATACAAACATAGAACATGGTGTTAGGCAGTACTGGAACACAGCCAAAACAACAATGTGCTGTATTTGTGGAAGTCTTTGCAAGATTAAAAGTTGAAGGTATATCGCTTTTCCCAAAAATGAATTACAAAAAAAATATGGTATGTACTTTTTATATATCAGACATTGTAAGCTGATCTACGACTTCATGGAGTTGGATTTAATTTCAAGTTTTTTAAATATTATTTATCTTTTTCTAGAAAAATATTGATTTCCTTGCAACAAATTTTTTAAAAGTAATAGGATTAATACTTAGTGGTTGGAGACCAATTTTATACATGTTAGACACCGTTGGTCAATCTATGGCCTCACGGAGTCTTTTTTTTTTTTTTGGTCCGAAAATTCACTATTTCAATTTTGAGATCATAGTTGTCATGGCGCCAAGGCGAACCAAGGCAGTGGAGGGTTGTCTAAGCGCTTAGACTAGAAGGCGCACGCCTTAAGGCGAACAAGGCAACCAATTGTTATTTTTTATTTTCCCTATTTTCTAACATTATATAGTAAGCTATATATACCTTGTATCATAAATAATCAAGATTAAACATGAAGTCATTAAAAATCAACATTTAGCCATATTAAATCATAAAAAATTAACATTAAGTCATATTAAGTTATAAAAAATTAAAATTTAGAGAAATGCTCTGGCTCTATAATAAGTTTGACTGGTCAAATGATATTATTTTTACATGAGACTTTTTGTATCAGTTATAATATAAAACCAGTTTTCCAACAAGTCTAAGATTACTTAAATCTGAGTTGTAATGACAAAGTTATGTTCCGGTCAAACTTATTTTTAATTGCGCAAATGTTGTTAAAATCGCCTGAATGAAAATAATTTTATGGATATCAAAAAAAAAATTTATTTTACCGGACTTTTGGTTTTTAGCAATGTTTTAACATGATAGAATTTATAAAATTTTCATAATTGAGAAAAACTCCAGCATTTAAAAGTTGAAAATCGCCCATATAACCAAAATCCAGTTTTTCTTCTTGGACTGGGTGGTTGACTTTTTATCCTTTTGGAATTTGATTTTTAAACTATTTTTATTGGATTCAAATAGGGGGTATTTGCTTATTTATGAATAATATCTTAAGTAAAGCATTTACTTAAATGATATCTGGCATAAATAAGTGTCAAAACACAAGGCGGCATGCAATGCAATAAGGCGACACCTTGACAACTATGTTTGAGATTTTTAAAATTATTTTGAAAAATTACAGACGATCCCATTTTTAAGGTTATTGTGAAGGACTTCGAGCATTTCTACCGTCAAACTATGATATGGCCAGCATATATGATACAGATGAAGGATAACTTGCTTCGGTAACATTTGATAATTCTGAAATGGTTTCTAATTGTATATTATTCAATACCAATGCATATCTTAATTGAACTACGTGTTTTCTAGTACTAAAATTTGTGTAGAATAAGTCATATTGTAGAATGTATACAATAGACAACGTACACTACCAACCTAAGGTCCAAAGCCAAATTACCATTTTGGCTGTGTTTCTTTTTTTCTTTTTCATAATCTAAGAGTTCCACTATTTTTAATGGGCCTAAAGTAGGGTTTCCTAGAACTTTTGGGACCAAAATTGGCCAGTTGGGCCTCAAAATCACCAATCAAAATCAGCAACCAAAATCTACCAAGTTTCATTGAAATTTCGAGGTTTCGTGACATATTTTGGTTTCAAGCCAGGTTGAAACTTGGCTCGAAACCGAAACCGAAACCTTGAACTTTGATCTGGAATGTGAAGGCTGAATGAGGATAGTGGAATACAACACTAATACGGATATAAACTACAACAATAACTCAGCCTTTTTCCGACTCAGCTTATCTAAGGACATAAGCAGCTAATAGAGGACAAATATAAGGGTCTAAATGGATGTTAAATATCAATATATCGCGCTTAGGTCAAACTAACAAAGATGCAATATACTTCAATAAATAATCAATAACCCCAAAATCTGTTTATCAAACAAAAGTGGGCCACAGAATTGGAACAAACCTTTGATGCCAAATCGTCAACCATCTGCTGAAGATTCAACAGCTTTTTTGACTGTTCCGAAAGCTTTAATTCCAATTCAGAAACATCTGGCCTGCAAATGAACTTTTATTATAGGAACGGGGGTTATTGCTGCTATAAGGGGTACAGTCAAGAGAGATTACTCGCCTGTATCTGAAACACCAGACCTTTTACACCAACCAAACTCAGATTGTATGTAAACAAAACTAAGCAACTTTAACAAACCATCCTAATTTCAATTTTTATTTTAGAAGGAAGAATAAGAAAAAGAAAAAAAAATCATTTAAGGTGTTGTACAAGTCAGATTTCCATAATTAGTTCTACCAAAGAAAAAATTCAATGTTAAAATTGTTTCCAGTTGTACACAAACTTTGAAATCATGCCAAGTTTGCATCACGAGATTAGATTGCTCCCAGTCTTTTTTTTTTTTTTC
>NC_056567.1:29541361-29549526 GCF_013358625.1 Macadamia integrifolia | reverse complement strand
TGTGGAATAGGTAGGCTGAACACTAGGGTTCAGAATAAGTCACTCCTTTATAGGATCTCAAGTAACCCTAAAAGCAGAATAAGTGATATTAACAAGTCAAAGTCAACCTTTTCTGATGAGGGTCCAATTCTAGTCGGATGTAGCAGTCCAATAGTACATTAAATCCCAAAGTATGATAAATATCTAATGGTCAGATTTAGATCAGGAATCAAATAAACAGAATCTGAAATCCAAATCCCATATTTGAGGAGATTTTGGATAACAGCAGATCCGTAGATGTGATGCCCACCAAACCAAGGTCGAAAGGCCATCTTAGGTAGCCCGCTGATACTCTGAAATATGATTGGAAACTGATGGATAGATTCCCCCGATCAGATTCCCTCTTATGGATATATTGATTCTGTCAAAACAAACCCTAAAACAGGCAGCCGCTAGGCCCCCAGCCCCCTTGATAGATTTCTGCTGTATTTCTTAACCTTAGTAATAATAACATAAAAACAGCAAAAAGGTAGAAAATAATCTTCCCACATCACAGATTTAAATAAATCCCAGCATGCTCAATAAACAGTAGATGATAACAGCAACTTACTTGGAAGAAAAACAGAGTGGGAATATGACCTTTGATTTCCCACCAATGGCCTGGATCAGAATCTCTCCAATCTATAGAGTTTCTCACTCCTCACTGTCTTTCACAGTAGCATACTCTCAGAAGCAAAAAGGCAAAGCCTATATTTTCATTCATCAAAATCATGGGCAATAATAGCCATTCAAGCAGTCTATCTAAATTAAAAAATAAAAAATAAAAACTCCCTATCTACTTAGGTAACTTGTCTACCCACAATTGCAAAGCAAATATCAAACTTAAAAGCAAACCTCTATGCAAGGTAAAGGTTTTTACCAGTTAACTCCAATAAAAAAACTTAAAATAAAAGACTTAAAAAGAACAAATAACTAGCTAACTAGCCCACGAATGGGCTGAACGTGGCCCATGTCGAGCCAAAGGGAGAAAAGCTCCCTTTAGAAATCCCTGTTGTTTGCCTTCCTTCCTGCAGGGTTAAGCAAGAAACTCCCTTGCATCAACCATCCTGCCAAGGTCACAGCACATAAAAGATAAAATGACACTGATCTCCTGACAAGGTCACAGCACATAAGATAAACTGACACCAGTATAGCATTTCACCATGGGTTCATTCTCGCTGTCAGATCACTGCTGGCATTCAGCTTCTTCAGGGAGTCTGGTACCTGGCCTCCCCAGCAGCAGATTTCATAACCTCCTAAAATTACATCACCAGATGATATTTAATTCACGAGACTGCATGTTTGCTGTTGGAGACCAAAGTAAAACAGTCATGATGTAGCAATATGACCCTAGCTATTGAATTTTCACCCAGTCAAGCAGCACCGCCCATCTTTCTTTTCTCTAACCAACCCCTCACTGCCAGGGACCCACAGCCCAACAAGCTCAATGAGAAAAATTTCTCTCTTGCGAGTACCTCACAAATGTCTCTTTAAATCACCTTTCCGATATGATACCCAACACTAAACCTTGCCCATAACCTCTCCCATATTTTTGGCCCAAGATAATATCAATAACCCTTTAGGGGGGAAAGTAAAGATTTAGTTTGGATTCTGTTGCCTACTGTTCATGATTTTATAACTAAAGTTTTTTTTTTTTTTTTTTTGGGGTTTGGTGGGGGTGGTGAAGTGATCTCCAACTCCCCCCATCTATCTTAATTAACTCATTCACTCTTTGCACTGGTCTCTATGACATGTTACCGTACCAATTTGGCATTCACCCAAAGGAAATGTGAGGCAGCAGAATGTAAGTTTCTGAAACTTATGTCAAACATTTTATTAGCATGAAAACTTTAGACATTGTATCCAGATTTTGTAGCTTACTGTCAACTGCTAGACACCTAAACTACACACACAAATTAATTGTGATGCCACTACTGAAATCCAAATTACTTCATATCTCACCATCGCATGCAAAATAGTTTCATTACAGGCATTCTGGCAGCAGAAGTTGATTAGTTTGGACTCTGGAGCAACTTATAACAAACTAAGTCGAGCAAATCATAATAACCAGGACCAATCAACAGTTGCAACTGGGCAATTCCAAGCTTCAACAATCCTAGTTTTGACAGTATTATAATTTCCAAACTGGATTCATGATGCAAAATGAAGATGAAAACATGCTTACAATGGAAATATGGATTGAATCTGAACATCAGCAGGAAACAGCTTGCATTCTTCAGAGAAAATTTGAGCTTGTTTCTCAGCAATGGAATCTATGAGTTGTATGTCCTTTGCCACTTGCTCATCCACACTAGACAAATGCATAATGGACACAAAATATAAAGTTACCGATTCTTTCAAGATCATAAAATTTCAAGGACATGTAAACCAAGTAAATCATCTCAACCTCCATTCAGGGTTATCAGCATAGCAGCTTGCCTCCACAAGATCTACAATAAGGCGAAGCATTTCAGCACGATCTTCATAGCTACCTCGCCCCTGTAGTAATTAACCATAAGCCTAAGATTAACTCAAACATTAAAAGAAACTTAGAATGCTCAAATCCGTGCAGGTGTGCTAATCTTATAAATCAAATAGAAGACACAACATGTGATGCATCCACCCAAAGATATCAACCTTGTAGCACTAGAAGATCTGTAACCTGGTGGGTGGTGCAAGTCCAGCTTTCGCAGGGTCCCAATAGGGGTGTATTGGAATGTTGCAATGTATATCAACACACAACACCACCCTTCCCCCACATGCAGGCCACACAGACCATCATGTGACACCGAGGGTACAAAACACACAACATAAACCCTTTGCACATACCAAAGATTGAACATCCAACTAAGTACCATTTCCGCTTGGGTACCCCAAATATAATGTTTAAAATGTTAGGTACCTTAAACATAGTTTCCTTAAAAGTTGGGTACCTTACATAGAAATTACTCTTTAATTTTTTTTCTAAATTCAAACGAAATCCCAGATTTGTACTAAAACTGTATAAGTTTCATATCAATCCTATAGCTGAGATGACTAACCTAGTAAAAAAAATTCTAATTTCTTCAATGAAATTTGAAATTTTGAAGAGTACTAAATTTATTGTGTTTTGAGATGAGAACATCAATTATGCACGACACAAATTTAGAGTATGATAAAATTATTGCAGCAATAATCAAAACGAAGGAATAGCAAAAGGAACTTGATAACTCACTTGGATAGCTTCAGTATCTATAGTAGTTGTAATACCCAAAAACTTCGCAATCTCTGCCAAATCTGCAAAAAGAATCAAAAGCAATAAGATAAAATGGAAAGTACACACAACAACCAGTTCAAGTGGTCATGCCAAGTGGCCCAGGGGGTTCAAGTGGTGAATAGATAATTAATATAAAGGGCATTGAAAATTCTTTCTGTTTTAAAAAACAAAAAGTTGCCCAAAAAAAAAATCTCAATACAAGTATACAACTTGGAAAAGCCATATCCCATGATCCCATCCAAATATTTAGTCATTTAAATGAATAGAAAAATTTTGGGTAAACCAGGACAAGAGAGCAAAAAAAATTAAAGAAAAATGACGAACACTACACAGCCACTACACATAAATTGAAAATGTTGACAAAATAGTTTAACCATGAACACCAAATAGTCCACAATGGGCCCCTCTCGCCACAATATTGTCCATTTTGGCAGGTACGTGGGCCACCGCATGGCTTTAAAATGCATTGTAGCATATTAAGGAGACCATAACTTCTATTGACATTCTGTGGCTCAAGGACTTCCGATGGGATTAAATCTGTGGCACAACATCCACAATTCCACTGTGGAATCATACTGATAGCATTCCCCCACACCCGAGCTCTGATACCAATGAAACGCCACATAGTCCACAGCAGTCCCCTCTCGCCACAACCTCCTCCCCGTCTTCTTAATTCTTCATTAAATGTTGATAGAACAAAGAAGGAACTCGTTCTATTTTCTAGCTAAAATCTAAAACGTAAAAGGAGAGAGAGGGAGAGAGAGAGAGAGAGAATATAGAAACTCTTCATATTGTAAAGATATCAGCGTACCTCTTGGGAAGAAGAAGAAGAGAGAGAGTCTTAGGTGAAAGAAGCTTTCTTTTCAAGATCAACCACACACACACAACAATAGGTTGTTCAGTGACAAAGGAGAATTTTTTTTTGAAAAAAATAATAAAAACATGAAACTAAAGGGAGAAAAACTTAAACCAAAGAAACTCATAGATTGGAATTCATACTTTTAGAATGATTTCACTTCTCATCGTATTTTTCCTAAATGACAAGGATTTGTCAAAATATTTCGATTTAACAGAAAAAATTTTGTTTATTTATTGAAATTTAAATCCTTGGTGGCTTGGTCACAAATAAATCAACACCTTTACATGAAAATCCTAAATCACTAGTGAGAATGACTATCCGTCTCCTTCAAACTATTCAGAAAACAAAATGAAAGCTGGTGAAACTTACACTGGATACGCCCTGTTTCTTCATCACGGTCCATGCCATCGCCTTGAGAGTTTTGTTGGGAAAAAGGCGACTTATCACCCAAGAGCCTGCAGAAACATCAAACAGCAATGAAATTCCAAACTGTTATAATGGTTATCCTAGAAATTTAATAGGAAATTTAATGGCAACAGTGGCTGAAACTTCTTGACAGGCTAGGCATCAATCTGCAAAGTATGAAACACCTCCCCACCCCACAAAAAGCAAGGGCAAGTATGTGATAACCCGGTCCCAAAATTACACCCCATTCATTTACCCCAAGAGATTAGAGGCGTTACAAAGTAAGTTTATGAATTCTAAGATGAATGGCACAACACATTGAAAAACATAAATAACAATAATAAGAGTTATTATTGACCTTAAGAAGATTAGGAAAGGGGGTGGGTTTCATCTAAAGGTTTCTTCACAATTTGCATAGAATATGAAACACCAATCACCCAACTTGAAGTCCTTTCAACACCACTAGCTCACCTATGGGACCTTGTCGGAGAAACTTAAGTTTCTTAGATAAGGGAATGTTTCAACTCAAGAATATCATTAGGGTAAAAGCTTTAGGAATATGACGTTGCATGTTCACAATTGCATAAGTCTGTTGACAAGTGTATTTATTCTTGGATACAAATAACGAACTCAACTTCACTATTCAAAAAAAAAAAAAAGAGGGAAAAAAGAGTCTTAACCAGTCATATAAACATTATTAGTTACTTCAAAGTTGTATTTGTTTCCATATAAAGATAGTTGGCAGAATTATAGGGTCGAGTCCAGATATCCTAATATTTAACGGTTGAAGTATTCTCACTCTTATAAAAACATAACTGCATCCAGAAGTCACACACAAATCCACATAACAACGTCGCCAGCAAGTATAAGAAAGAATGCCTGAAGCTGGCAACTGAAATCAGCAGAGTTCCTCATGGAGTATAGTTGATCATAAATGAAATTGTTTCTTTCTCTTTTTTTTTTCTTTTTTTTGGGTTTGGGGGGGAATGGGAGATCAGTTTAGGAATTAAGATGAATTGATATGAGACTATCTTATGTTAAAGGCAATTGGGTTTAATCAATTCTGCTTCATAAAGAAAGGCATGTAATTGCATTTTTCTCCTCCAGCCACAGGCTTTATAGAAGGGAATAAAAGTTGAAGTTTTGTGCACCGAATTATGAAAGGGGATATGATGAGCCTTGAGAAACTTTAATGGCTACTTATCGCATCTAGAAGAGAATCGATCACAGCAATGGGGGAAGCAGAGATGGACTCACACGACCAGTTTGGAGTTGAATCGGATGCACTGCAGGTGATCACGTGGTTGAATGATGATGACGTCAGTCATCGACCATGACAAGTTTTCAGCTTGATTTGAAACTGTTCAACTCTTCTGCAAGACTAGTTATTCCTGGGTAGTTGCTAGAAATACTAAACCTGCCGTCCATATAATGGCCAAAGTGGCTGTAAAGTCTATCGAAAGGTGGAATTGTAAGTAGCATTCCTGCTTCGTTACATTTAGTCTTACTAGATACTAATGGGTTTAAACTCCGACACTGTGGATCTGTAGTTTATCTGTTCCCATTTTGAGCAAAAAAATAAATCTGCACCAAGAATTGTTGGGGTTCTTACGCCAACTAATACAATACAAGAAACCAGCAAATGGGCCGGTCTCAAATTCAATCAATCGACAAATGCAAGTCTCCACGTGTTACAATTTACCAAAACAATCAAGAATTTGCATTTAGTGGGCTATCCAGTCTTCAGAGTATATTTATGAATTATCAAAGTGAAAACCCATAAAATCTTCAGAATAAAATAACCAAAAAAACGAATAAATTTGTAAAAAATCTTGTAAGAGAAACAGTTAGATAAAAGAGGGGACCTGAAGAAAAGCCACTCAAGAAGGGCGTATCTCTCCATGCCAGCGAAGAGGAGCGACTGTGCTGGAACATTTGCTCTTGGGTAATTAAGCATAGCCAATTTCTTCTGAATCTCCTCCATTTGCTTCGCCGCCATTTCCCCTTCTCTTCCTTTCAACAGGAAGAAGTGAATATTGATGGATCGCAGAGGACCAAGGACCGAAGTCCCTGCAACACCGATACTTTGGGGTAAATAAAATTTCTTGAGAACCCTCCCTTTTTATTTGAAAATTCTTGAGATTTAAAAATGGCGGATGACAAATGTTGACCTGTTTGGAAAAAGAAAAAGATTAGGCGATGTTTGGAAGCCAAGAAGAAAAAAGTAAAAAATAAATAAATAAATACTTTTTTCTAAGAACTTCAAGTTGGGTGGGAGCATAGTTGTCACGGCGTCATGGCGACCCAAGGCGGTGGAGAGGTGGCTAATCAATTTGGCAATGAATTTCCTGCTATGGCGTTGCCATGGCAATCAAATCGCCCGTGTTATTTTTTATTTCCCCTATTTTCTGAAGCTATTTTGTATGTTGCAATATCTACCCTATGATATAAAAAATCAATCAACATTGAGCAACATCAAGTCATAAAAAATCAATGTAGTCACACTCATATCAAGTCATCAAAAATCAGCATGACTTATTGAAATTTAGAGAAATGCTCTTGTTCTATTATAAGTTTGCTTGGTCAAATAATTTTATTTTTACATGAAACTTTTTGTATTAGATATAACACAAAACTAGCTTCTAATAAGTCTAAGGTTACTTAAATATGAGTTGTTATGACAAAGTTATGTTCCGGTCAAACTTATTTTAAAGTGCGCAAATGTTGTTAAATCGTCTTAATGGAAATAATTTTATAAACATTAAAACGAAAGATTATTTTACCAGACTTTCGGTTTTTAGCAATGTTTTACCATAATAAGGTTTACAAAATTTTTAGAATTGAGAAAAACCTTAGCATTCGAAAGTTGAAAATCGCCCTATAAGAAAAAAATCCTGTTTTTGTTCTTAGACCCTTCTATCATTTTGGAATTTGATTTTTATATTATTTTTATTGGATTCAAATAGGGGGTATTTGCTTATTTATGAACAATATATTAAGTAAATAAAATTACAAATATAAAGACATTTACTTGGTGATGCCTTGACAACTATGAGTGGGAGGTGTTCCATATTCTATGAAAATTGTGAAGAAACCTTTAGATGAAACCAATCCCCATTTCCTAATCTTCTTAAGGTCAATTAAAACTTTTATTATTATTATTTATGTTTTTCAATATGTTGTGCCATTCACTTGGAAAATGTGGGTATAGGGTCACAGGTTCTTAGTGGATGGTTCCTCTAGGGATGTCATGTAAAGCTGTAGTCCTTCATGTTCCCAGATGTCAAGTAAGGTTCTAGTGGGTTGGGCGCAGCTCCCATGAGAGCCTCCTAACTTTGTAACAGAGGAAACTTTTTTTGAAATAATTCTCCACTGCATCTTGAGGAAGATAGGTCTATTATTTGTTTGACTATTGAAGCATGAAGAAAAGCTTAAGATACTGATACAAATTACAAGAGAGAACAGTATATTTCTTTACTACAATTATCCGATTAAGGGCTTAAACCCAATAGAGATTTATCTCTAAACTATAAGTAAAGATCCTAATCCAATATCTTAATTCAAGCCCATTTTGCTCTGGATTCTCTATTATCATCTCAGGGTCCCCAAGACAGGAAAAAAAAAAAA